>NW_005841912.1:1428883-1454952 GCF_000455745.1 Alligator sinensis
GAGTGACATTGACTATACACAAGTGTTATTATATACCCAATATAAACACTTTCTGGGTGGAAAAAAAGTATTATCATTTTTTCTCTCTCTGGTCTCTTTCAGTAACAATACATTTAGGCATTAATAATATAGGAAACACAACATCTAGATAGAAGTGTAACATTTCAACTTGTTTTCTTCTTTAAGGATTATGGTTTCAGGAATGCTTCTTGTTTATCTGCTGTTATGTGTAGAGATTATAGCCTTTTTGGAGTGGTAAGGGAGAATATAACAGACTAAATGCTGACCTCCTATGTAAGCACATTTTTGTCCCTTAACCTCTGATAGCAAGTAGGTGGAGCATCCTAGAGCATATATGATTAGCAGAGATAAGTTTCACTGCCCTTAAGACTACTATACTTTAGAGTGCACTTGGGATGCCTTAAGTCCAGTGAGGGGGTGCTCTGAGTCCAAAAAGACTGAGAAGCACTGTTCCAGACTCTTTGCTGTGGAGTTGAGACTCAAAGCCTAGGAGCCTTGGAGTCTGCTTCCTGTGTCCGTGGCTCCAAAGGCATTCTGTATGGGGTGCCCAGGATCCTGATAGTCCTTCATGCAACTATTCCATTAAGTTGATATTTTTGACAATAAAGAGTGAAACTGCCCAGCATGTCACTTTTGCTAAGCTGCTGCAAGGTGCAAATTTTAGTTTGCAGGAACTTTGGAATGCAATTGGCTTTGGTCCTCATCAAGCTGAAAGATTTCCCATGAATTGGAAATGTTACATTTCAGCCAGTTCTGTTTCTGACAATGAGGATAACTGTCACATTGGAGAATGTGTTTTCTCAGACTCAGTGGGTGCATCGACATGAAACATTTACTGCAGAGTGGACTAATTAGTAGGGCCGTGCGAAACGGAAGCGTTTAGTTTCAATCAGTGTTTTGACATTTCGCCAGAACAGTGTTTTGTTTTGATTTTTGTTTTGAGTTGAAACAGCTGTTCCGGTTCATTTCGTTGAAATGTTTTGCCGTTTCAACCCTGTTTCGCCATTTCGCCCATAGGATATAATGGGGAAGGTCAAAACAGGCTATAACATTGTCATTTCTGGCCAGAATTTGATGAAACTTGCAGGAATGGTAGCCTCTTCTGAGGGCATGACACGTGCCAAGTATCAAGAATATAGGTGCAGGGGGTTCAGAGAAACTGCACCCCAAAATCTTGAGACCCAAACTCCTGTCACTTGTACGTGTGAAGCCACAGTGGGGTCAAAACTGCAGGCTTGCTAGCCCCTGCTGTGGCCATGAAGCCTGTCAGCTCTCAACAAGATAGGTACTGTGGGGCTCAGGGTTCTGGGGCCCTGAACCTCTGGATGTCGACAGGCAAAACTCGTGACATGGGTGCTTGTGACACTGTGTCTGGCTTGGGGCAGGGGGGAACCTCTGCAGGCCTGGCTGCCAGGCCCTCCTGCGGCCACAAAGCCTGCCAGATCTCAACAAGATAGGTGCTGTGGGGCTCGGGGTTCTGGGGCCCTGCATCTCTGGCTGTCGACAGGCAAAATTCATGACATGGGTGCTTGTGACACTGTGTCTATGTTCAGGTGTGCCCTTCCTGGTGCTGGGGCCTCTGCACAACATGGCAGTGTGCCCCAGTGAGGTCTCCTACTCCCCTACAGCCTCATTCCAGTCCACCACTGTAAACAATGTCAGGTGAAAATAATGTAGGTGGCTCAACAGCAATAGCACCAACAGCATCAGCAGCATCTAAGGTACCCAAACAGAACTGTCACAGAGCCTTTCTTCTTATAAAGGAATTGGAAGCAAGAAGAAAAGATATTTTGTTGGATATATATTACTCATGGTGTTTGTGATAGTTTATCTTGTGTTTTTATGTTTGTATGTTTATTATGAAAAAAACAGAATAGTTAGAGAAATATCTCTTAGGAAGCTTTCAGGTTGAAAAACCCTTTGTCAGTCTGAGGAAGTACCTGCAGTTGGTGTGTCTCCTGGTCCTGGATGGAAGGAATAGTAAAGAAGCCAGAGGGTGGCCTGGCACGCAATGCAGGCAAGAAAGCCAGTCAGTGAAAATGGAAATGAAGGCATCAGGGGGTGCGGGACAGGCTGCGGTGGGGGGACGGGAGCAAAAGGGGATGTAGCAGTGCAGGTAAAAGTGCAGAGGTGCCTGGGGAGTCAGATGTCCGGCAGGTTGCAGCGTGTCAGAATTCCACTGTCTAATCTACATTGAGTCAATGCGTTTCTGTACCTACTACCTAGGAGGCTGATGAAATGAGTGGCTCCATATCCTCGGCAAGATAGACAGCCACCAAGGTGTGAACGCTACCTGCCTGATGCTGGGGTCTGGTGGCTCTGGACCCCACCATAGAGGCCATGCCTTTAGCCCACATTGGCAGCACCTGTGGTGGAGGACAAGACCGGCTCGTGGATGACGTGCTAGCATGAGACAGTGGATCGCCCTGTTCCACGTCCCCCCGCCTCTGCCATTCTGCCTCCATGACTTTCTTTACCAGCACCTTCATCCACTGATTCAGTGTTTGGCTGCCACATATGGTGCCCTTCACCCTCGGGTCACAAATGGTGGCCAGCCCATGGACTGTACTGGACCGCAAGGGATCAAGCTGTTTCCTGATGCCCTCCTTCAGCCGCCTCACCAGTGCCTGCACGTCTGGTGACAGTGGCCTGCCCAGCTAGGAACAATAATCCACTGGAAGCTCTCCATTTGGCTCTGAAGTTCCCTCCTTATGGGGATCACCTCGCTAAGGAGGGCATCAGCAGCACTGAGGCTCTCGGTGGCCTCAAGGAAGGGCTTGAGGACTACCAAGATCTGGGAGATGGTATCCCACTCAGCTTTGTTCAGGGGGCCACTGATCCTGATCTCCCCAAGCAAGGCCATCTCATGGATGGCCTTCTGTTGCTCCACCAGCCTCTCAAGCATCAGGTATGTGGAGCTCCACCGAGTCTCCACATCCTGTATGATTCTGTGCTCCGGGATACTGAGCTCTGCCTATTTCTTCTTCAGCATCTTGCCCCCCTTGATGCTGCAGTGGAAGTCTCCCAACAGGTGAGCTTGCCCTGCCCAATGAGCCACGCCTGCACCAGGCGGTTCATGGCCCCCATGATCTCTGCTGCTGTGTGGGACTCATCCAGCACCTCAGATTGAAGGAGAGCCCACAGACGGCTTGACTGGTCACACCAGTGCCCTGTGAGGGAGAGGTAGGCGTGATCTCCACCCCAGCTGCTCCAGATGTCCGAGGTAAAGTGTAAGGCGACCGGCAGACCTGCCTTGCACAGCTCGTCCCCCAAGTACTCTGCGCATGCTTCATACAGGGATGGCACCACCCTCCTACTGAAGGTGGTGAGTGTGGGCACTTGGTATGATGGGACTGCAAGCGCCATGAGCCTCCTGAACCCTGGCTGCTCAGTGAAGAAGGGCTGGCCATCGGTAGCAAGCATTTCCCCAATACTCTGGGTGAGCTTGCTCAGCCTTGCAACGTGCCCCACTTTTTGTGCGCTTTTTCCCCACTGTTCCAGTGTGGCCTGCCTCTGCTTTGAGGGGACAGGAGCTTTGGAGCACGTGAGAGACTTCCCTTTGGGCACACTCCCACTGGTGCCAGGCTGAGGAGGAGCAAGAGCAAGGGGGTGGTGCCTGTGGAGATGCATCAGCATCCCTGTGGTTGTCATATGTTTTGTTCCTTTGCCCCAGCTGGTTTTGGCTCGGCAATGCAGGCAGCTAGCGTACGTGGGATCATTTGCCAGCTCAAAATGATCCCAGACCACAGTACCAGCTCGCTTCTGGGGTCTGGGTGCATCTGTGGATGCTTCTGCACTTTCCCCCTCCTTAGCAGGCAGAGATACAGCAAGAGGAGCAGACTCAGCTGAGCCACTTGCCTCCACCTCTACGTAAACCTCCTCTGAAGTGCCTTCTGGGGAAGGAGACCTGGCTTAAAGGGAAACTTGAGGGGTGTTGAGCACAAACTCAGCTGATTCCCCTTCCTTCCCCATAATTTCCCTTGCTAGGGCACTAAGATCCAGATCCAGCACCAGCTCTTCTTCTGGCACTGGAAGGCTCAGTATGGGAAGTGACAAAGGGGTGGAGTAGGCTGCTGTGCTGGTGCTGCTAGTTGTGGCTGTCATCATGGTGGGGGTGGGGAGGGTTATGGCTGCTGCATGTGGATGGGATGCAGTCTCGGGCACAGGCAGTGGCTGTGGCACTGCTACCCTCTCCTTGCTGCCTCATCCCTTTTAGCTGGAGGCTGCATCTCAGTTTGTGGGGGGGGAACTTACAGCTCTCCCTCTACCCCCTTTTCCACCCCTCCCTGAAGGCTGGCCAGTGTGGCCTCCTGCCTTTTCACCACGTTTCATGATGTGTTTCATGTCTTCCTTTTCAAGAAATAGATAAATGTATTTGTGTTCCTATATAAACTGAAAACTGTAGGTGTGGTGCAGTGGCGAGATTTATAAACCCAATAGAAATATGTCCGTGTGTGTAGAAAAACTCAAAAGCATTGCTGTATTGAAAAGAATGACCATATAAAAACAAATATATATAGTAAATTCCTATATAGAATAAATTCTATTGTAACCCTATCCAATATAAGTATAAGATTCAAAAGAATAAATCAATGAATATAATAATAAAATAAACGCATCTACAAGAAGAAGGTATTCTGAAATCCCTCTAGCTAGGGTAGCAAGCAGGGAATCCTTTAGAAAATCAATGCTCCTAGCTGTAGTGGTCTGACAGAGAACTGCTAGAACAGACAGCTCACTAAGTGACCCCAAAGCAGAAAGCAGGGCAGTTAAAAAAAATGCTGCCTTTTATGAAGATTTTCTGTCTCTCCCCCAGAGCACTGGGTTGGAAGGGACCTCAGAGAAGGGTGACAGTCACTGGCCAGCTACATATGTCAATACAGAGAGCACTCCTTTCCCCCCCACACCTTCCCTCTTCCTCCCCCTCCCTCCCCTTACTTTACTTTCTGTCTGCCCAGCTTCAGTCAAAATTCAAAACGTTTCGAACTTTTCAAAATGTTTCGACCTGCCCTGTTTCGTTTCAACCCTGTTTTGAGCCTCTCTGTTTCATTTCAACTTTGCTGTTTCAAGGTCGAAACGGCTTGAAACAGCGTCAAAACAAAATGGGTGGCGAAATTTCTACTAATTTCTACTAATTAGCTCCACAGTAAATGTCTCGGTGTCTACACATGCAGCGCTATGAAGCTGGAGTAAACTAATAAACTTCACAGCAGAGTAGTGGGGATCTACTACAGACCGCCACACCAGGAGGATGAGCTAGACCAGGAATTCTCAAGACAGTTCTCAGAGGCCATACGGTCAAGGGACATGGTTGTCATGGGTGACCTAAACTACCCTGACATCTGCTGGAAGGAGCAGTCAGCCAGATCTAGCTGCTCATGTAGGTTCTTAACCTGCAGACAGGACCTTCATCTAACACATGAGGTATACGGTACCTTCATCTACCACACTAGGAGAAATGGGGCTCTTTAGCCTGGAAAAGCGCAGGCTCAGGGATGATCTGATGGCCACCTATAAGTTTATCAGGAGTGACCACCAGTATCTGGGGGAACGTTTGTTCACCAGAGCGCCCCAAGGGATGACGACTAGGTAGAACGGTCATAAACTACTACAAGACCGTTTCAGGCTGGACATAAGGAAGAATTTCTTTACTGTCCAAGCCCCCAAGGTCTGGAACAGCCTGCCACCGGAGGTGGTTCAAGCGCCTACATTGAACACCTTCAAGAGCAAACTGGATGCTTATCTGGCTGGGGTCCTATGACCCCAGCTGACTTCCTGCCCTTTGGGCAGGGGGCTGGACTCGATGATCTTCCAAGGTAGAAGTCCTAGACTTCAGAAAGGCTAATAACTTCAATGTGCTCAGGAAATTAATTAGTGAGGCATTGAAGATCAAGAGCACTGATGAATTGGGAGTCCAGGAAGGGTGGTCATTCCTCAAGGGAGCAATCCTTCAGATGCAGAAGGAGACAATCCCATTGCACACAAAAGGGGGCAAAGGGGCCAAGAAACCCTCTTGGGTGAACAGGAGAATCTAGGAAATCCTAGGGGCAAAGAAAGAGGCATACAGGCTGTGGAAGCAGAGGATAGCTACTAAGGAGGAGTATACCTCCATGGCTTGCACTTTCAGGGAATCAGGAAGGCCAAAGCAGCAATGGAACTCAGGCTGGCAACAACAATTAAAGACAACAAAAAGTCCTTCTTCAGATATATAGGGAGCAAAAAGAAGGCACAAGGTAACATAGGACCCCACAGGACAAACTAGCGCCGTTGGTGACAGATAGGAGGGATAAAGCTGAGCTCTTCAATGGGTTTTGTGCCTCTGTATTCCTGAACACGGATCAAGACAAATCTCCCAATTGCATTATAGATAGGCACAGGAGGAACACCAGCCCACCAACAGACAGCACCAACCTAGTAACGGGACACTTTGAAGGGCTGAATGTGTTTAAGTCAGCAGGCCTGGATGATCTTCATCCAAGGCTGCTGAAAAAATTGGCCAGTGTCATAGCAGAGCCACTGGCACAACTGTTTGAGCACTCGTGCTCAGGTCAAGTCCCAGAGGACTGGAAAAGGGCCAATGTGGTCCCTATTTTCAAAAAAGGGAGGAAGGAGGATCCGGGTAATTATAAGCTGGTTAGTCTCACCTCTATCCTTGGGAAAACCTTTGAAAAAAATATCAAGGATCACATTTGTGGGAGTCTAGCAGGAAAAATAATGCTGATGGGCAACCAGCATGGGTTCATAGCAGGTAGATCCTGCCTGACTAACTTTGTTTCTTTTTATGGCCAGGTCACAAAATGCTTAGATGCAAGAGTCGAGGTAGATGTCATATACTTAGATTGTAAGAAGGCCTTTGATATGGTATCTCATCCTATTTTCATAAACAAACTGAGCAGCTGTGACAGATGATTACACAGTCAGGTGGGTAGCAATTGGCTTAAGGGTCACACCCAGAGAGTGGTGGTGGATGGGTCGGTATCGACCTGGAAAGATGTGGGCAGTGGGGTCCCTCAAGGCTCGGTCCTTGGACCTGTACTATTCAGTGTCTTCATCAGCAACTTAAATGAGGGCATGGATAACACTCTGTCCAGATTCATGAATGACACAAAATTATGGGGTAAAGTAAACACACTAGTGAGAAGGAATCGAATCCAGGTGGACCTGGACAGGTTGGAAAAATGGGCAGAAAAAAATAGGATGCAGTTCAACAAAGACAAGTGCAAAGTGCTGCATTTAGGGAGAAGGAATCACCAACACACCTATAGGCTAGGGGATGACCTTCTCAGCAGCACATTAGCAGAAAGGGATCTCCGAGTCATAGTTAACTCCAAGATGAATATGAGCCATCATGAAGTAATCAGTAAAGCTAACCACACTCTATCATGCATTAGCAGGTGCATCACAAACAGGTCCAGGGAGGTGATGCTTCCCCTCTACGTGGCACTGATCAAGCTGCAGTTGGAGAGTCCAGAGAAGAGCCACGCACATGATCAGAGGTCAGGGAAGCAGACCCTACGATGACAGGCTGAGAGCCCTGGGGCTCTTTAGCCTGGAAAAGCGCAGGCTCAGGGGTGATCTGATGGCCACCTACAAGTTTCCTATAAGTTTATCAGGGGTGACCACCAGTATCTGGGGGAACGTTTGTTCACCAGAGCGCCCCAAGGGATGACGACTAGGTCGAATGGTCATAAACTACTACAAGACTGTTTCAGGCTGGACATAAGGAAGAATTTCTTTACTGTGTGAGCCCCCAAGGTCTGGAACAGCCTGCCACCGGAGGTGGTTCAAGCGCCTACATTGAACACCTTCAAGAGCAAATGCTTATCTTGCTGGGATCCTATGACCCCAGCTGACTTCCTGCCCTTTGGGCAGGGGGCTGGACTCGATGATCTTCCGAGGTCCCTTCCAGCCCTAATATCTATGAAATCTATGAAATCTATGAGTACTGCGTCCAGTTTTGGGCTCCACACTTCAAGAGGGATATGGATAACGTTGAGAGGGTCCAAAGGAGGGCCACTCATATGGTTAAAGGCTTACAGGACAAGCCCTATGAGGAGAGACTGAGGGACCTGGATCTCCTCAGCCTCTGCAAGAGGAGGCTGAGAGGCGATCTTGTGGCCGCCTACAAATTAATCAGCAGAAGGCAGCAGGGAATAGGAGATGCTCTGTTTACCAGGGCATCCCTTGGAATAACCAGGAACAATGGCCACAAACTGACAGAGAGCAGATTTAGGTTGGACATCAGGAAAAACTTCTTTATGGTAAGGGTTGCCAGAATCTGGGTTGGGCTTCCAAGAGAGGTGCTCTCCTTGACTTCGGGGGTCTTTAAGAGGAGACTGGTCAAGCACATGGCTGGGGGTGTCTGACTCCCGCACTCTTTCTCTGACTCCAGCACTCTTCCCTGCCCAGTGTAGGGGGTTGGACTCAATCATCTATTGAGGTTCCTTCCGACCCTAACATCTATGAAACTATAATGCACAGCAGTGCAGCTTCATTGAAGTCAAATCAGTTATGCTAATTTATACTAATGGTTCCGGTCTATTTGTTTTTACGTTGCTTTTTTCCCCCTGCATTTTTCTATCAGTATATCTAATATAAAAAAAAAATAGCAAGCCAATGTATCTAATTTTCCTTTACTTTTCCTGTTTGAATTTGAACTTGGTTAATATCTGAAGTAAAAGATAATTTCCTTTCTGGTCCCCCCAAAAAGTTCAGAGAGATATGTAAGTATAAAGCTACTTCCTAAGCATATAGTTCTACAATTACATACATATATTTGAGTCTGCAGCTGAAAGCCTTTCCCACCTGTACGACTAACCCTGACCACCAGGAAAAAAAGGATCACCTTAAAGTGTGGCCTGTTCTTCAAAGATTTAAAAATATATTGTGTTCTATTCCCAGATATAAGACTTATCCTTCTATCTCAAGTTACTGGCCTCTGACATCAGTGAGGTAGCTGAAACTTGTTGCCCACATATGTTCTTACTTGGTGTATCTTGTACTATTTCACCTACCAACAGAGCATGTCTATATGTGCTATTACTGCGCATGAGGAGCTGCCCCCACAGCTCACTTTGCTGTGGAGCGCAAGGGAGCTTCAGTGTGATGCTAGCCAGCAGGCAATTCCCACACTGAAGCACCCTCGTGCCCCAGCCAGCCAGGGCAGTGTCTAGTCCTGCAGAGCAAATTAATTTACTCCAGTCTAATAGGGGTGCATGATGCTGAAACATTTACTGGACAACTTATCAGTCAACTGCACAGTAAACATCTCATGTAGATGTGTCCTCATAGTGGCACTTATTTTTATGTCATCAAGACAATCTGCATAAGCTGGAAAGAAGAGGGAATTCATGATCTAGTGTAGTATAGAGGTCTGTCACATTACTACAGCCCTGAGGCCAGACACTCCTCAGTTCTAACACTAGAAACAGTATCGATTCACTCAAGCCCCCCAGCATTCTCCCAGTGGTGCTCTTGCCCAATAACCCCTCCCAGTCACTGTCAGTGAGATCACTTAGCTCAGTTATATGATCGCGCTTTCCCAACACCCAAAAAAGGCAATTGGCACCAGTGGAATTTCCGTGCCCTAAAGGGAAAATATTCATTTGTACGAGCAGTGTTTGTTCTGATAGTGCTACCAGGAGAATTTTCAAAAGCCTACCTCCAACCCCTGTATTTGAACCAAGCCACTTCCACTTCCACCTTCCCAATTCCACTTTTAACTGCTCCTGCAACTCACTGTGAGGTTTTTTCTGTGAGAACCTCAGCTTTCATTAAAAACAAAAGAAAGCTAGTTCCATGTCTGCTCCTCATAATTTCAGATAGCAGTTTAAAAAGGTGACTCCAAAAGTCTCAGAATCTGACACAAAATAAAAAGGATCCCAAATTTACTGTTTTTAGACTGTCACGATTTTGGGGAGCCTAACTCATGAGTTTTGGCTGCATGGGTCAGGTAGAACTCTGGGTCAGAAGCTAAAGAGCATTTTAGTACATGAAGTATCTGAATCAAATACTTTTTAAGATGTTTCAAAAACAATTACTACTACCAATGTCATAGGCCTTGCCTGGCAGCCAAAATTCCCATCCAGCTCCATAAACAGTTCCTTTAGCAAAATATTGCCACTCCTTAATGAATAACTGGTTTCTGTGGAACATGCCTCAGTCCTCTTAGCATATCAATAACACTTTGATACTTACTAAAACCTACCACTTGTGACTGCTATTAGAGCAATTAAGCAAGAATGGAAATGCAACGCATTCTTCTCATGTAGGAATTCTGAAAAGAGAGAGTGAATGCCATTTCCTGTTCCTCTCAAATGAGTTAAGTATTACAAAGGTTAATACTGAAATCATATGACAGTTTAGTGGGGACTACTGCAGAAGTAGGTCACAGAATTCTGTTCCTTTAACCTTCTCTATGGGCTTTTGGATCAGAATATTTAAAGGGATGGTTTAGAAAATCTGAGATGTTATAAAAGACAAGTTTTTGAATGTGGTTGATTTAAAAAATAGCAGGATTGGCAAGCATAGGATGGTCCCACTTAATCTGTAGATTCTTTTCAAGCAAACTATAGTCGCTTCATTAGGTTCTATTTCCATGAACTTTTAATGCATAATAGTACCTTCCAAAGGCAAAAAATATTTTTTACCCATTTTTGCTTCTTAGCATGGTATTCAGCATCTAGCAGTTGCTATCATTTCTTGTGACAACGGGGCACTTTGTTTGATCAGCCACATCTTGGCAACTTGTTTAACACAAGTGGTCTTGTACAGATTTAACCAAATGGAAAATTTAGCTCTTACTACATGTCTTCATTGTTATTTGCTTTAACCTGAATTTTATCCAAAATTGATTTCAAGAAATTTGACAACATAAAAACATATTAAAGTTTGTCAAGCTCCAGGCTGGAAGAATTTCCCATGCCAAAATTATATAGTCAATATCTATAAAATGAGATTCAGCTATAAATTGGGGGGTTGGCGGGGAGGGGGCAGGTAGGAATAGGCCCTTATATACAGATAGCACCCAACAAAAGTAGGATCTGGGATAAAACAACTATTTGCTATTGTGGAAATTTACTAGGACTTTTGAGCCTTCTAAATCTTTAGCTATTCCAAAATGCAGTGACCACTTCCCGTGCAGTCAGCAGTCATGACCTCTTAATGATAAGTGCAGTTTGCACACCACTCTAACAATACAGTATCAAGAAAGCAGCATAATGCTTGGCACGCTCCTGGGTTTTCCCACTGTTTGTATAACAGCACAGGAAATGAGGTCACACTAAAAAAAAACGGAAGCAGAGCTTGAAAAAGTAGTGGGCAAGATGTTGAATGTGCTTGGTACGTGGCCAGCAGCATTGTGCTCTTCAGCACTCAACTGCTTCAGAAACAGACAAAAGCAGGGAGCAGCAGAGAAGTCTTTAGACTCATTTACACTGCTTGGGAATTTAGGGAACTGAATCAAGGGTTGGTTGGATGGTCACTGTAATGTGGAATGGTTGATTGATGACAGCAGCAACATACGTTTTCTATAAGACAGAATAGGCAAAGGTAAAGCCAGAGTTTATGCACTTCAAGTGAGGGTGTGGACAGTGTCAAGAGGGGACCTAATGCTGAATAGGAAACTTTATTAGAATAAGCAAAAGATGCTAAAGATTCTCAACATAAAATCCCAACCTGATTGATATCAATGGGAGTTTTGTTTCAATTCCCCAGCACCCATGTGATATCCTTCTACCTGTTTAAAAACTTCTCTCCACCTTCTCCAAAGGAGTAGAGTCAGGATTCACCACACTGTGCATCAAATGAAGCAACATTTGGAGGTTCAGATCACAAGGCATAAGGTTGAGATTTGAAAAAGGCTGTACACTTCAAAGAACTGCAAAGTCAACAGAAGTGAAGATAGACTTTAATTTGGTTTCATCAGGCAGTGGTTAAAGATTGTTTTAATACAGCTTTAAAAATATTGATTAGATCTTGAGCTGAAATATAGGTGTTTATGATTCAAATGAGCAGATGAATATATCTTTTAAAATAACTGAGGGAGCACATAGCACAGGGCTTCCACATATGTTTGGCGTGTACAGTTTCCATCATAGAAAGCTTTTCCCATGGCCCAGGCAGAAACCTGTATGTTGCTAAATTATGCATATTTGTCAAGTTTGTTCAATTCCTGTTTGTTACAAAACATGCTTCAGGACACAGATAGATACCTGGCTTCCTGCAAGTGAAATCAGAATAATTGCTGTAATTGTTAATAGGAAGAAATTGGGAAAGATTATCTGCTTTGTGCCTTTGTTTGTAAATCACTACCTTTGCCCCAGAGAGCTAGCTGATAGCCATCTTTGATCTTACGCCATTAGGTAGATCTGGAGAAACTCAAAACTCAGAAAGTGATTTTAAGAGAGATCCACATGATACCCTAAATTCAGACACAGCATGATGAAAGTATAATTAGGCACTACACCCTGGAGGAAGGTGTGATGCTTACTTGGAATCATAGCATGTGCAACTCGAAGTAATTTATTTTCAAAGCTTTGTTTGGTATTTATTGGGGTAAAGTTAGTTTCTTTAGGAAACTCTATTTGTAAGCAGCTGTGGAGCATGCCTAACTTCCTCGTGTCCTTCTTAGAGGTCTTCAGGGAATCTTTTAGAACAGGCGATAGAAAAGAGCAAGGCAACATTTTCAAAGGTTTTGTTTATATTTATTTGCCTCTTTGGATACTTAGGTCTACTGGGCTGGCTTCTCTCATATTCTCAAAAATGTCAATCCGGCTGTCAGGGATCCCAGCCTAGGCTGTCAGGCATCCGACCCGAACAGGCATCCCAGCCTAGGCTAGTTGCCTCGGTAGCTATACCTGCCTTGGGTCTCTGGCCAGTCCACAGTTCTGACCCTGGTCTGCTTTGGCAAACCTTCTGGTTCTGGTGCTTTTTGGTTTTCCTGCTTCCTGACCCTGGTTCAGCTCTGTTTTCAGACTTCAACCTGTGGATTGTCCCTTGGCCTTATTAACTCAGCAGCAGACCCTGAATCTGGTCTGTTTTCTAGACTCCCGCATATTTCCCAATGGACCTGGTAATTTGGCTCCTGAACCATAGGTGCCAACTCTGTGGGTGCTCCAGGGCTCAAACACCCACCAAAAAAAATCAGTGGGTGTTCAGCACCCACAGAGCCACACTTGAAGATGTTCACCCTCCTCCCCCCCCCCAAAATGTTCCCCCCCCCCCCCCCCCCCCCCCCGCTGCTCAAAAAAAGTGCTTTACCAGAAGAAGCAGCATGTTATTTCAACCCTGCTCTGCAGTGTCTGTAAAGATCATGCACTTCACCAAGGCTTTTTGGCACTTTTCGGCTAAAACTGATTTAATCAGTGGCCTAACTATTAGTCCAGATGGCCTGCGTCCCAGTCCCTTACAGGCTGAAAACAGATGTTACCCTTGTGGCACCATACATGTTTATGGCTGCACAAAACAAAAGCAAACAGACTTCTGTGCCCTTTGTTATGCCACAAATGTCTAAATTTGTGGCCACAACAAAGTTTAATTAACTTGTGCTGCTGGTTTGTGGAGGGAACCTGTTTGTTTTAAAGAGGGAGAGCACAGACAGCCTGGAGTTGCCTGAACTCCCCAGCTGCTCTGGCAGCCATGGTTTCAGGGGTCCAATCCTCTCTGAACCACAGGATTCTCCAGGTATGCAAGGAATCCCAGAGTTCACCCATTTGCAGAGGAATCCTAGCACAACTGATCTACTTCACTTGGCAATATATGTTGAAAACCTAGGTTCTCTAATTTTGAGGACATCTAGGTCCTTTTGGCATCTGCCTTTTCCCCCAGAGGCATTACTGAAGCAGTACCCATACTACCCTCCCACTAACAAGCTCTTTGGAGCTCTAGCTGGGGTGTAAATCCCAGGAAATATGCAGCAAGATGTTTCTAACTAGGCAAGTGAATGCCTCTCCCTCACAGGGCTTACTTTTGTAGATATATTCAGAGGCAGACTAATACCTTTTACCAATCAGTCTTTCAACAGGCAAGCTGAATGCGGGCCACTCTTAGTTGAAAAGGCAGTGCAGTACACACAAGGGGTGTAACGTATGTGTGATGGCAGGTACTGTAGCGAGAAAGAGAAAGGAGTGGACCTTCTATTCTTCTACTTTAGTTTGTTGAATCAACAAATTAGAAGACAAATTAATTATGCTTTGAATTATAATGACATAAAGTAGAGATTTACCGAGATGCTTGGGCTTCAGAATTGCAGTGATTGATTGTAACATAATCAAATGACTGTGTCAGTATAGGCTCTACACTAGGGCTGTGCAAAGCCTTGGTAGTCAATTCGATATGGAGGAGATTTGCCTTGATTCGGTGGTGAAATCTCTGAATCTGAATCGAATCTGGAGACCCAATAAAAGGTCCAAATCGAATTGGAAGCCTCCAAATTGATTTGGAGAGATTCAGCACCAGTTTGGAGATTCAGCCATAGACTAAACAGGCAGCAGTTCTCAACCACGCTGGACACATCTTCCTCCAGCTGGTAAGTCTGTTGTGGTGGGCAGAGAGAGGAGGGAAGGGGCATGGCCAGAGCATGCCCTCTTAGACTGGTGGTGCACAGCGGCACGCAGTGGTGGGAGCCCCCTTCCCCAAGTCCTATGACCCCCCTTCCCGCCCCGGCTGGGTGGATTGTCCCAGCTCCAATCACTCCCTTCGCTGTGGGGGCATTGATCTGCCCCCCACCAAACGCTTTCCCTGCCCACCACAACAGACCTGGAGGCAGCTGTGTCCAGCGTGGTCAAGGACTGCTGCCTGTTTAGTCTATGGCTGAATCTCCGAATCAGTGCTAAATCTTCAAATCCAATTCGGCCAAATCAAATTGGGAGAGTGACTTGAATCACTGAATCAAATCACTGTCCCCCTGAATTGGCCAAATCTGAATCTGAATCAAATACTTGCCGCTTCGCACAAGCCTACTCTACACCCCTTCTCATTTTCCATTAACATTTCCATAGCCCCAAAAGTTCTTATGCGGTTGAACTTAAAAACCTGATAATTCAATGGAATATGCCTGCTGACTTTACATAACACTGGGCTCTAAATTAGCTGACTCAGTGGAAATCAGTGATGTTATTCTAGAATGAAAAATCTCTAAGAAAGATAACTCAAACCCACAGACCCTCACTCTGAATGTATGCACTTTAAAATGAACATATATATATATATATATATATATACACACACACACATATAACCCCAGTATTATACATTTGTAAAAAATTATCTCCTGAAAATTTGCCTTAATAAAAATGCACTCTTTTCAGGTTCTTAATTGTGTGATGAAATTATTTATGAAGCAAGGACCTACTTAAATGTCTTTAAAAAATGTGGGCAGGTACAGACCTGTATGCTATTATCACAGTGATTTTTCAGCCAGGGTGCTGTGACATCCTGGGGTGCTGTACTACTTAGGGTGGCATGCAATGTTAACACTGTTAGGTGTACAAGAGAAACCCAGACATTTCAACTAGGAATCCATAATATCAAAAACATTCTGGTCTGCTATGGTCTTTATGAGTTATTTGCAACAGAATAATTACTCTATAATAGTTCTGTAATCAAAGGCCACCTAGAGTCTACAAAGATTCAGAACCACTCTATTACCAGAATGCTAAATTTAACTACAATAGGGGCCAGATTTTTTAAAGAACCCAACATACCGTAAGCACATTAAAACTTGTGCTGTTCAGAAAACCTGGCTCTAAGTATCTTGCCTTAAAAAAGGATATCAACTTAACACCAAAGTTGCCAAACATCATATACTTTTTTGTGGTGAAAATGCAGAAAATAGAGAATGATGTGGGGAAAGCAGAACATAGCTACTGTATATACATATTAGTTAAGTCTTCAGTTATAAGAAATTCCTATTACAATTTTAGTCAAATGATGACAAAAGTGACTTTCTAGGGATAAATCTTGAAATGTTTAGGATAGGATTTGAAAAAAAATGCAACCCAACTCCATTTCCAAATGACTTTGCTGGTAAAATTGTGCATAGGAACAAAATTAGGACAGATCTGAGTGGTACTGAATATCTCATCCTTTGAACTTTACTTTGAATAGGTAAATGGGTAAGAGTAAAGACTGTTGTAAAGTGGGCCCATTAAGTTGTTCAGTCATATACTTCCCAAACCTGCACAAGAAAAGGGCAGTACAAGAAAGCAGGTGTCCATGTGGCCAGATGTTGTTTAAAAAAAACAACACATTTACAGGGAACGTTTGTATTGACTGAGGTAGACAATCAGCCAGTATAAAGATGAACAGGTTGAGATTCATCTCTGCCTAAAGGGCTAGTCCAAGGTTAATGCACTACCCAAGATGCAAGTGAAGGATTTATATGTAGGGTGACCATGTCCTGGATTGACTGGGGCAGTCCCAGATTTTATAGGCTGTCTGAGTATCCCAGCCATTGGAGAAAATTTAAGCAATAGTCCTGAAACATGGGAGCCACAGGGTCAGGGCTCTGTGTGTGTGTGTGCTGTGCTGCTGTGCCTAGCCCCACTCCTGGGAGCTGTGGGATGGAGTATGTGTGTGAGGTGTGGCACCAGGCAGCTCTGGAGCAGCTGTTGGGATATGCTGTAGAGCACAGTGCCTTTGTCACCAGAGCCAGAACAGTGGGCTGGGGTTGGGGTCAGGGGCAGGGTGCTGGTTGGGCTGGGGGGTGCTGTGTGGGCTCTGTCTGCCCCACACTGATACATGGCTGTGGCCCCATCCCAGCACCTGCAGTTGCATCCAGACCATGCGCTTCCAGGCCAGGCTGGGCCAGGCTGAGCCAGCTGCATTGCACCCCCCATGCAGAGAGCTCAGCCCGACCCAGCTGCACTCTGGCATCAATAGGGAGGAAGGTGCGAGGCTGGGGTTGGCTGCACCCACCCAGCCCAGAGGCAGACCCAGGATGTGGCTGCAGGTGCCAGGATGGGGCTGGAGCCATGAGTCAGACAGAGCCCACACAACACCCCCAGCTCAGCTGGCACCCTGCCCCCAGCCCCAACCCCAGCCTGCAGCCCTGGCTCCGGTGACAAAGACACTGAACTCTCAACACCTGCACACGCATGTCTCCTGGTGCCATTTACAAGTACTAACCTGCTATGGAGTTATTTAGTTTACTCCAGACTAATAGGGGTGTGTGGGTAGATGCACAATGTTTATTGTGGAGCTAATTAGTCTACTGTGCAGTAAATGTGTTGTGTAGATATGCCCAGTTGGCTGCAATTAGTGTGCAAGTCAGCTGCTCAGTTCTTTTACCTTGTCTCACTTTACATTTATGAATGTCTTTCAAAAGATATTCTGTTCTTCAAAAGACATTCTCAGCTTTGGATTAGTGTAATGCAAAACAACATCTGGCTACTGTTTATTTCTCTGAAGCAGATATCATAGGGAGAATGAGTCATTTGAGGATCTGTCATTGACTTTAACGGGGCATTCTCATAGGGTGTTGCTCCAGCCCTGATCTTTTTGCATAAACAACACAGTCCATCAGGTCCTTCATTCACAAATCATCTATACTGATAGGAAAAGGATGTCTAGTAGCACCATCTGGAAGTGAGGCAAATGGACTGTTTCAACCAAGTAGTGTTAAATCTGGACTCATGGGCTTCTGGGAAGAATGTCCTGGATGGTGTTCTGTCTGAGAAG
Source organism: Alligator sinensis (assembly GCF_000455745.1). Classification (NCBI taxonomy): domain Eukaryota; kingdom Metazoa; phylum Chordata; order Crocodylia; family Alligatoridae; genus Alligator; species Alligator sinensis. The sequence goes on from NW_005841912.1 coordinate 1,446,584, forward strand.
TATTTTGTCAGAAATCTGTTGCAATGAATTCCTTTAATGCATGGGCCTTTCACAGCACTGAGTGTAATAAAAAGTGGATCAAATTTTACTGTCCAAAAATTATGCATGGGCCAAACCCCTGAGTTTGCATCCACATTTGGAATAGTGTGCCTCTGATTTGGAGGTGTTTCAGTGCAGGCCAGTCCCTTACCAAAAGTCTAGTAATATTGGCTTGGATGAGTTTACCAGAATGATCAATATAATGAAAAAAAAGGAAAAGAGAGGGGACAACCGAAGCTTAGAACAGAGCTTTTTACCATGTTAACTGTCAATGTCAACACAGTTTTACTAAGGAGCTATCCAGAGAGCCAATAAATGTATGGTTAGTTCATGTTATATGCATACCGCAAAATATAAGGGGCAATGTAGAGTCTCACATCCCCTTGGGGAAGATGGGAGGGAGAACAATTCTTTCATTTAAACACAATGGCTTGTCTAGTTTTGAGCCAGACTTTAAAATATGCTATCTCGATCGCTTTCTCATAGCTCCCATGGTTGTGTATTCTAGGTCCTATTTACTATTCCTGTACTCTCATTCCATCATAATTCAAGGGGCCCAAAAGCACCCTGGTGTGACAATTTTTGGCATCGCTAATGATACCTTCCTCTCTAGATATGTCTGGGTCACCAGTCCGATGGCGTATGCATTGCTATGAGGCACTTTAGCGATATCTTTTTGTAACATTACCCTATGCCTTGCAGATTTAATTTTGCCCTCAGAACTCTGTCCCTATGCTTTCCTGTCCCATTTCCTGCGGTATTTTCAATTTCAGTTCTCTGACACTGTAAGAACGACACTGACTGACGAACACGTTCTGCGGACAGTCACTCCAGATCAGCTCATAGTAGGATGTGTAGATCTGTGGTTTCTTTTCAACAGAGGAATTAATGCTAGAACAGGACATCGATAGCCTTATTGAACAAACTGATTGTAACACAAGGGCAACAATTTTGTTTTTAATGAAAATGTTATTACCAAAAGATGATAACTTAAGAGTTATATGTTACCACTTCATACTCCACATTGGTACCCCTTAAAAATGTTGGTGCACTAGCAGTTACATAAACACACTCATCTATCATTCTTATAGGTCTGGACTAGGAGGAAGAAAAAGCATGATAAAATGGTAGAGTATATCAGAGATCATAAGTAATTTGCTTGGCTTAAAGCCAGTAACTGGTGATTTCACCACCTTTTTTCCTGCAAGGCACTGTAAAAGAATAGGGAGGCTTTACAGACTAGTCAGGACAGACTTATTATGAATGGGCTGATTTTTTGTCCTAACAGAAGGATATACAACTCTGTCAATTTGCACTGCCGATACAGTTAGCTACATTTGTCTGTATATATAACTGCTTTACTTGAACGGAAAACAGGTCCAAACTGCCATCTCAAGGGACAGTATACAAGAAAGTGAACAAGAATGGTTGACTGCACTGAAATTTTTTTTTCTGAAAAATATTTTACTGGAGGACTGCTGCATTTCCCCCAATGCACAAGCTAAGCAGTTCAGCTCTGAAGTTCTTTGTACAATACAAATGTAACAAAAGGTATCCAGTGAAAAGTAATGCAATAGCATCCTTGCTATAGCATTGTGTCCAGGAACAATGCAGCAAACTTGCAATAGAAAAACTAAGTTTGAAGAATATTACTTTCCTAATGGAGATCACATTTGACAGCATGAAGCATGGCAACACAAGCTTTAGTCAGTTCTAGAAAAAACTCCTGAATGATTACTAAAATCTGGAAATGCAGACCCCTTATAAGGACCCAGAATGATAACATCTGGTCAGATAAGCACTGGGTACTAGGATCAAGGATAATATTCTGTCTGAGGCATCCTCTGAGGCAAGGGGACAATGTACAAGGGATATCTGGCAGCCCAAGTGCTTCCTGAAGCCTACAGAAAGATTCTGTCTGGCTCCTTGTGATTATACTCCATTATTAGCAGCTCAGATATGCTCTGAGAAAGGGCCAGAGCTCTCCTCAACTCTGTGTCTGCTCCCCTGTTCAGAGAATGACAGGACCATGGTCCTGCTCCCAGTCTACACACTGCTGATTATGTGTATGGCACATAATGTCCAGAAGGGTTGGAGGTAAGAATAACATTCTTCAGTGAGATTCCAGCCAGTTCCTGAAGAATCATGTCCTGGAGAATGTCTTGCTTCCTTCCCCAAGGGGTGCACATATACATAGAAGATCATGACCAACCTGACTGCCTTCTATGATGAGGTGACTGGCTCTGTGGATGTGGGGAGACCGGTGGATGTGGTGTACCTTCATTTTAGCAAGGCTTTTGATATGGTCTCCCACAGCATTCTCACAGGCAAGCTAAGGAACTAGGGGATGGATGAATGGACTGTAAGGTGGATGGAAAACTGGCTGGAGCATTGGGCTCAGAGAGTAGTAATCAATGACTCAATGTCTAGCTGGCAGCCAGTATCAAGTGGAGTGCCCCAGGGCTCAGTTCTGAAGCTGGTTTTGTTCAACATCTTTACCAATGACCTGGAGAATAGCCTAGAGTGCACCCTCAATAAGTTTGCAGATGACACCAAGCTGGGCAGCATAGTAGATATGCTGCAGGGTAGGGTTAGGATTCAGAGTGACCTAAACAAATTGGAAGAATAGGGCCCAAAGAATTCTCATGAGGTTCAACAAGGACAAGTGCCAAGTCCTGCATTTAGGATGGAACAATCCCATGCACCAGTACAGACTGGGGGCTGACTGGCTGGGCAGCAGCTCTGCAGAAAAGGATCTGGAGGTTACAGTGGACAATAAACTGAATAAGAACCAGGAGTGTTCCCTAGTTGCCAAGAAGGCTAATGGCATATTGGGCTGTATTGGTAGGTGTGTTGGCAGTAGGTCAAGGTAAGTAATAATTCCCCTCTATTCAGAATTGGTGAGGCCACATCTGGAGTACTGTGTTCAGTTTTGGGCTCCCCACTACAAAAAGGATGTGGACAGAGTCCAGTGGAGGGCGACAAAAAATGGTGAGAGGGCTGGGGCACATGACTTATGAGGAAAGACTGGGGGAACTGGGCTTATGTAGTCTAGAGAAGAGGACACTCAGAAGAGAATTAATAGCAGTCTTCAACTACTTGAAGCAGGGTTCGAAAAAGGATGGAGCTAGGCTATTCTTGGTGGTGGCAGATGACAGAACAAGGAACAATGGTCTCAAGTTGCAAAAGGGAAGTTTAGGTTAGATATTAGGAAGAATTTTCTTACTAGAAAGGTAGTAAAACACTGGAACAGATTACTCAGAGAGGTGGTGGAAGCTCCATCCTTGGGGGTTTTCAAAAGCCAGCTAGATAAAACTTTGGCTGGGATGATCTAGTTGGGGATGGTCCTGCCTTGAGCAGGGAGCTGGACTAGATGACCCCCTGAGGTCCGTTCCAACCCTAACTTTCTATGATTCTATGATTCATTTGAATCAGACCCACTATGGCCATGTACAGATAGTCAAAAAGGCCAAGGCAGAATCAATTCAAGCTTCACTGGTTTTGCTGAACTGTGTAAATTGAACTGATACTGAAGTGAACTGGTCCTCACTTTTCTGTTGGGAAAGGCAGCCAGATTACTGCACTGACCCGGGGCAGAAAGCAAAGGGTGCTAGAGCATACCTTCCAGTCTGCCAGCCATTGCTGAGCCCAGCTAAGCGGGGGCCATCCCTGATTGGCTGCCCAGCACACACTTTCAAACCCCTGCTGACTCCCCATACAGGGGAAGGCGCTCCCATTCTGGTGCCAGACCCTGCAGCCAGGGTTTTGACCACACGGGGTGAACCCCCACCTCAGGGGGTTTCTCCCAGCCTGCCTGGGGTCCCCTGAGACCTGGTCTGCCCTGCCATGGGAGTCTGGGGAATTCCCCCCTCAACCCGCCCCATCATAGTCTTGGCCCACCCCCACAGGTGGAAGGGGAGAAGCAGTTCTTGGTCTCCACAGCTTGGGGCTGCTCATGTAGGGGGAGCCACCACCTCGGGTGTTTCCCCAGCCCAGATGAGGTCCCCTGAGCCCAGGTTTGCCCTGCTGTGTGGGAGCACAGGGAATTCCTCCTCCCATCCCCCAGCTGCAGGGATAGGGGACTGCTTCTCCCTCCTGCCTGCAGGGGTGGGCTGAGCATCAGGTAAATGGGGGGAGGGGTGTGTGAATCCCCTCTGCTCCCACGTGGCAGGGCAGGCTGGAGCTCAGAAGACCCTGGTTTGGGGCAGGGGAAACCCCTTGAAAGAAGGGGCTCCCCTTACCAACAAAGGCCCAGGGTAGCTTACCATAGGAGAAGAGACTAACTTAGAAAACAGGAGAGCAACAAAAGAAAAAACAATTAAATGGGAACTAAAATAGCAGTGTAAAACAGAGACCCCCTAAATAATAACTCAGCCTACCTCTGTTTGCTAAATATGGCAAACAGGAAGATTTATAGTACTTCCAAACGATGCTCAGGCTCTACCTCTGATAGGCCTCAAGAGGGAAGGAGTTCCAGAGACAAGGAGCAACTGCTGAGAACAACCACTCACATGTTTTTGCAAAGTAGATTTGCCACTAGGGACAGATTTGGACAGGGTGGAGTGACATAGCTTTTGGACTGGAGTGCACCACATTAGTCTATGGGGACTTTTTAAAATCCCTAAACCATGTAAAAATCTCCCCTTCCCTCCCTTTGATGTTCAGAGGCACTGCCCCCCCCAACACACCCTTTCCCCCATCTCTTTCTTCCCTGCCTGTTGCTCCTGAGTTCCCCATTGTCCCAGAGGTGGGAGAAGCTCCAAAGCTGCTTTTGGCTGCCCCAGCCAGGTTGCCCAGGGGCTGAGCTCAGCTGGGGACTGGGACAGGAACAACAACATGGTGGGAGAGTTGTTCCCTCCCCCCACTCCCCCTGCCCAGTTCCCTGGGAGCAGGCATGGGGAGAGAAAGCCCCTCATATCCCCACTGCCATTGTCTAGGTCTGGTTCCCAGCTGAGGTGGGCAAAAGTGGCTTGGGAACTACCAACCCCTGAGACAGTGGGGAAATCAGCAGTGACAGATGGGGAGAGGGGGAGGAGGAAGGGCAGGTGTCTCTGAACACCATGGGGAAGGAAGCAGGGATTTTCACCTGCCTTAGAGACTTCAAAAAGTTTCCAGAAACTTCTGAAGCACCTACACTGGGTGGATGCAGGGAGCAGGGGGTGCAACCAACCCTGTAGTGCAGGTTGTTGCCCCCACACTACCCTTGCTTTATCTCTGATCTGTGTTACCCAGCGCATATCACACCAATCTGTAGCCACTCTGGGCTACATGTTAGTATAAACCAACCCCCCCGCCCCCCTCACTGGCCCAAATCAGGCCCACTGTGCCAGCTCCCCCCTCCATCCCCAAACTTTGATTGAACCTGGTACTCTGGTGCACCTGATAAGCTCTCCCCAACTTGGCACCCTGAAAACAGAAGGGCTGTACCACATGGTTGTTAGCCTGGCAATATGTTGTCAACAGAGAGTTGACATGTTCCATTTAAGATGCAATGGAAACCAGCCATGAGTGACTGGTCCTTCTGAAGTCATGGGGGCACATGCACCCCCCCCCGACACCAGTCAGTGACCGGGGCGGCTGATTGCTCTGACCAGGGTGGGGGGGTCCGCCAGCCGGTGGCCGATCTCACTCACCAAAAAGCAGCCACACCACTTCTGGAAGTCCCATGACCACTTCCAGAAGTGGCGCAGCCACTTTTGCTGGCAGCCCCACTCCCTGTCCGGCACTCACAGGAGGGACACCAACACTCCTGCCTGCCCCCTTGCCTGTCACCTAAACTGTGAGTGCGGCCTGACAGGGGGTGCACCAGCACTCTCAGGGGGTGCATGTGCACTCCCATGCACACCCTATGCTTTGCCACTGAAACCAGCCAAAAAATGTTACACGTTATTATGGAATAATTTTGTGGGGTTTCTTGTTTTGTCAAACCATTAATTGCATGAGCAAGTTAATCACATCTTAAGTGTAACTTCTGCCAGGGGCCTTAGGAATCTGATATTTTGTTCAGGGTTTGGGATTTTTCATTAAGTTGGGTCCATGCTTTCTTTTGACATTCTTTTTTCCTCTCCCTGTCTTCTTCCTAAACTTAAAACAAAGAATGACTGGGAAAAGGTGTGAAATGAGTTAACTGTTAATTTCAGTAACAACAGTAAACTGCTAAAACCGGTAAACTGTTCATTTCAATGGACTTACACCAACTTCATAGCTATGTAACTTTGAGCAGAATTGGTTGTAGTCTATACCATCATTTCTCAACCCGTGTGTCATGACCCAAAAGTGGGTCACAAGAATGTATGAAAGGGTCATGAACAATCACAGAAAAACATGGAAAATCACAGTGGGTCAGGAGTAAGGGTACCAGCAGGGCTGAGGGGTTGGGTGGTCGTGGGTCGGGACTGAGGGGCACTGGCAGGGCCAGGGGGCTGCAAGCTGGGAGTGAGGGACACCAGCAATTTGCACCATGTAAATTGCACAATGATGAATGTCACTTCGGAGTAATAGAGGGCACCATACTGATATTGCTGTTAATATTTTCCTGTTTATGTTGATTTCTGTCTTTAAAATTAAGGCTGTTGAGCTGCTTTAACTTGTAGTGTGTAATAAGTATTTTGGGGCCAGAATACTTGTGTGTTTCCTACTTAAACTATTTACTGGTTCAGGACTGGTCATAGATGTTTACAAATTGTTTCTGGTACAAAAAAGTTGAGAACCACTGGTGTATACCACTCATTTTGGTTATTTTTTTTTGAAGCAGAAGAACCGGAAAAAATACTTCTTTCCTTTAGTCAGTCATCTGTTAAGTGTGGGTATAGAGGAAACAGAAATATTTTAATTGTATGTATGAAAATAATTTATGTCTGAAAATTTGTCAAGCATCTCTCCCAGCTATACACTTGGTCCAATAAAAGGTATCACAAGAAAACCCTTGCTTCTCATACATTTCCTGCACCATAATGGCTACAACAACACTCCAACCCTACTGTAACCAAACATGACAGTTAGGCCGTGAACCTGAATCTGACCCACACAGGACACACAAAATATCAAGATTCTAATACTACTAGTATACTCAACTGTTGCTACTTTTCCGTTCTGCCTCTTAAGTATTATTGGCCAATTAGATGCTGACTTCAAGAAGTGTTTCAGGGATCTTAAAATATAGATTTCCTCCTTAGAATGAAGGAAAGCATTACAAATTGACTGACTCATTCAGCCTCCCAACTAAAGTGGTTCAAACCCTTTATATGCATTCACATTCCATAAAGACTCTTAATTATGGGTACATTAGGAAACACTGGGTGCATCTACACATGTGCATTTACTGTGCAGTAACCAAAATTACTGTGCAGTATGGGCATGTGTCTACACATGCTTGCCTATACTGCACAGTAAATATGGTGGCTTACTCCAACTTGAGCATAAATTTGATACTTGCATCAAATGTATGCCCAATTAGTTACTGTGTAGTAATGCATGTGTAGATGGCTTACTGTGCAGTAACACTGTGTGTAGACTGACTTGGGACTAACTTCAATGCCTGCATGTGTAGACACTGGCCTATTCCCACTTACTGTGCAGTAAATTTAAGATGGCATAAATGCACATGTAGACATGCCCACTGGGTGCATCTACATTTGGTGCTTTACCAAGCAGTAGACTAATTGACCAGTAAAGCATTACTGTCTACGTGTGCAAATGCTTATTATGCTATGGTTACTGAGCAATAGCACATGTGTAGATGGCAACTGGGAGCAAATTTGCTCCCAGTCAGTGCCACCACTGGGGACCACCTTTGGGCTAGCCACAGGGCTTAGAACTTATCCCACCCTGAGGCTGAGGCAGCTCTTTGCCTGCCCCAGTGTGCCCCTTAAAATGCTGCAGTGATCCCAGGTCCCTGGGCTGCCTGCAGCCAGCCTCTGGCCACGATGTCCTACATCAATGGCCCCAGGCTAGCTTCAGCAGCCTGCCCCTGCCACAGCCCCACCACCTATCTGCCTGTCCCACACTGTGCCCCTGTGCTGGCCATGGCAGGTACCTGCCTAGGCCCACCAGCACCTCATCTATCACCCACAGCCCAGGACCATCCAGGGATCCATGCTTGCATAATCCCTGATGCCACACACTGCCTCCAAGGGGTCGAACTGGTCCCAGGAGGAGATTACAGACCTCATGACATTGTGGGGCAATGGGGCAAGACCAAGGTCCTGAGCTAGTTCATTTGGAATAAGTGCTCCAATGCCCATGTCTATGATGGCCTGTTAGGTCACATGCAGGAGCATGGGCACAACCCATCATCATTCCAGTGCCACATAAATGTCAAGGCCCTGTGG
>NW_005841912.1:1455467-1469555 GCF_000455745.1 Alligator sinensis
CTCAAGCAAATCTCGGGACGTCATTCTCCCCCTGTACTCGGCCTTAGTGAGGCCGCAGCTGGAGTACTGTGTCCAGTTTTGGGCTCCACAATTCAAAAAGGATGTGGAGAAGCTTGAGAGAGTCCAGAGACGAGCCACGCGCATGATCAGAGATCAGGGAAGCAGACCCTACGATGACAGGCTGAGAGCCCTGGGGCTCTTTAGCCTGGAAAAGCGCAGGCTCAGGGGTGATCTGATGGCCACTTACAAGTTTACCAGGGGTGACCACCAGTATCTGGGGGAACGTTTGTTCACCAGAGCACCCCAAAGGATGACGAGGTCGAATGGTCACAAACTACTTCAAGATCGTTTCAGGCTGGACATAAGGAAGAATTTCTTTACTGTCCGAGCCCCCAAGGTCTGGAACAGCCTGCCACCGGAGGTGGTTCAAGCGCCTTCATTGAACACCTTCAAGATGAAACTGGATGCTTATCTTGCTGGGATCCTATGACCCCAGCTGACTTCCTGCCCTTTGGGCAGGGGGCTGGACTCGATGATCTTCCGAGGTCCCTTCCAGCCCTAATGTCTATGAAATCTATGAAATATCCTTGTGTCCTGGGAACCTGGCCTGAGCCATGCCATGTATTCCAGCACAGGCAGCTTGCCTGAGCCTCTGCTGTGGCCTGGAAGCCACAATGAGGTGTCAACTGCAGTACCTGGAGTCCACCTCACCATGGTCCCTGCCCCCAGTGTTATCCAGCAGCTTCAGCAACCTGGGTCAGTGCCTTCCCTGACACATCTGGATGTGCAGCCCTGTCCAGGAAGCCAGCCCAACCATGGCACCACCTGTCTTCAGTAACTCAAGCTCCTCCCCAGTGGGGGGCCCCTTCCTGGGCAGCCAGGCACCCCACCCCTGCATCTCAGAACACCACCAGGAGCCATACATCATTGCAACCAGTGGGGACAGATTCAGGCCACTGGTCATGCCTACTCAGTCACCCAGTAAGCCCCACACTGGAAGGAGGGCCCTCCCTGCCCCTACCCTGGCCCCACTCTTCAGTGCCTGGCCTGACAGACCCCCCTAGTCCCCAGAGTTCCTCACCACAGCACACAGGGTGGTGAGAGGGAGTGAAAACCTTTATTGAGCGGCCTGTGCCCCCTCAGCTAGGCAGGCATGGGTCTCTCACATGTGAAGAAATGTGTTGATGCTGGCAACAATTATTCTCAGCTATGGGGGCAGGGATGTGTAGAGTAGGCATACGTACCTCTCCAGGCAGCAGCAAATGTTGTAGGGAAGCATGGGCTTGCCTGATGCACCTTCAAAACTCAGGGTCCCATGCCAGGTCCTCAGGTGTGCCTGCGGTATCATGGTGATCAGCAGCAGCAGGGCATAGGGGGTCGAGCACCTCTCAGTCCATGCAAACAGCTTGTCATGGCACACCCAGAACACTCTCAAAAGGGGCACTCTCAGGGTGCAAAGCAGGTGTGGAGGGGAAGGCCAGACCCAGGGTACCTCTCAGGAGATATCCCTGGGGAGGAGGGAAGCTCTGCATACCAGTTAGCCAGGAGTCCCTCAACCCCCAAGCCCGGGGTCTGTGGGCCTGGTGGCAACAGAGAAGATGGCCTGGCATGCAGGAGGAGAAGGATGGGGAGTGGGTTTGGAGCCGTGGCAGCAAGTGCCTCCAGGAGTCACACCTGTCCTGGCCTGGAAAGGGGACGGGGAAGGCAGGCTGTCTGTGACAAGAACCAGCATTCCCTCTAAGTTGTGTGTCATGCACAACCATGCAGGCACGCCTGGCAGCATGGCATGAGCGTGCCTGAGTGGCTGTGCATGTTGCACAGCTTAGAGGGAATGCTGGCAAGAACCTAGTGGTCCACCTGCCTCTGCAGAGTGAGTTGGGATGGTGGGGTTGACTGGTGGTCACCTAGGCCAGGGACTACCTGGCTGACTTACCACGGTCCCTGGGCACCTATGTGCACAAGTCCCCCAGTCTGAGGCTGGGCAATGCACAATAGGGCTGTGCGAAATTTCACCGCCAGTTTTGTTTCAATGCTGTTTTGATTCATTTCAAGATTGAAACAGCAAAATAAAAATGAAAGAGATATCGTTGAAACAGCCTCAAAACAAAATGAGGCAAATTGAAATGTTTCACCGGTTCAACGTTTCGCCCATAGGCTATAATGGGGAACATTGAAACAGCCTATAACTTTGTCATTTCTGGTCTGATTTGGATGAAACTTGCAGGAATGGTAGCCCTTTCTGAGGCATGAAACCTGCCAAGCTTCAAGGAGATAAGTGTAGGGGGTTCGGGGAAATTGCACCCCAAAGTCTTGAAAGCAAAACTCATGTCACATGTATGTGTTAAGCCACAGCGAGGTCAAAACTGCAGGCATGCTAGCCCCTGCAGAGGCCACAATGCCTTCCAAGTTTCAAGGAGATAGGTGCAGGAGTTTGGGGGAAAATGTACCTTAAGCTGCGGAGAAGCAAAACTTGTGACATGGGTGACACTGTGTGTTAAGGCACAGCAGGGTGAAAGCTGCAGGCCTGCTAGCCCCTGCTGAGGCCACAAAGCCTGTCATAGTACCTCACAGTTGTTTAATGAACTTATTCTTACAACACTCCTGTGAATTGGAAAGTGTAATTACTCCATTTTACAGGTGATTAGCTAAGGCTCAGGGAGGCTAAGGAACCTGACCAAGTTTGCTCTGGAAGTCTCTGGAAGAACTGTTTCAAAGCCATACCTTCTAAGACTTAGGCTCCAGCCACTCATAGATTCATAGATTGTAAGACTGAAGGGACCTTGGAAGATCATTGGTTCCAGCCCCCTGCACCAAGCAGGAAAGACAACTGGGGGTCAGGTGACCCCAGCAAGGTGACTGTCTAGTCTCCTCTTGAAGATTTCCGGGGTAAGTGATTGCATCACCTCTGGAGGGAGCTTATTCCAGTCTGGACACTTAGACCCCAACTCCATGCAACACCTAATGACAAAGGAGACAACAGATCAATGCCATCACACCTCACCTGCACACATTGCTCATCAACAGCTTTATTTAAAATGGAGACAGCTTCAGGCCAGCTCCAATGAACCAGGGAGCTGCCATGATCATTATATTTTTCATATTTATACATCTTGGTTTATGCTCATTAACATTTACTTCACCTTTGTCTCTCCTTTGTTTTACCCATTTTCCCTCCTATCTTAAGCTCCACCTCTGTTTACTGTTTGTTTCATTAGCATGGAATTACCTATGAATTTTACTTATTTACATGTATTTTTCCTATGAGTGCATGTCTAAGACCTTGACCCCACTTCTTCGGTCACTTGGGCGGACTTCGACCAAAGCCTGGAAGCTCCTGGAGGCTTCTTTACCAATCACCATTCACCTTTTTGCATATGTTTATCTTGGATTCTGTTACCAGTTATGTGTTGTCTTTCACATTCCGGTCTGTTTTGCAGTCCCATTTGTACTATCTCCACAGTCCTAAGACTTCACCTCATTCACAGCACACAGACTTACACAGACTCACTTGAAAATGGTTGACACAGTTAATATGGTTACTTAGCATAAGCAAATGGCTGGCCTTAGCATAAGCATTCATAAGCAAAATCCGCTTTACCTCCTAATGATACATAATGAGTTATGTATCTTACAACACTACTATATTGTTAAGAAAATGCTTGCCTAAGCATCTTGCAATGTTTCTTTTAACTACCATTCTGCCTTGTGGTTAGCAGCTCTGCTAGGCCACAGGTTACAACCTTTTTATTCAGCTGCAAATTCAGTGCTCCCCAAGATCCAAATACTGTCACTCTAACAGAGGCCCTAGTTGTGAAGTAGTTTTCCCTAATGTTAAGCCTCGAAATGGCAAAACTGTTTTGATGGAATGGAACGGAACACTGGTCAAAATGGAACACTGCCGTTTTGCACAGCCCTAATACACAGCACCCTGGCATACTGCATGTCATCTCAGACATGTTGAAAATGCTCACAAACAGCCTCTTTCTCCTGGCTCTGTATGCCTAGCAGGTACACACGGGGATGCTCCTTCAGGGTCACCGCCAGCCTTGGCTGGGGCTGTCCATATGCACTGGCAGCTATGCAGCTGTGGACCCAGGACTGGACCTGGCTACTGAATTGGCTGGTCACAGTGGCAGAGGAATGTCTTGCAGACTTGCAGGCCTGGTGCATGGAGAACATTATGTGTGAGTAGGAGAGGGACTTGGCAGACCAGGCCTTCTAGGACAGTCTTCTGGCCCTCAAGAAGAGATACATGGAGGCCCAGAAGTGGCAGGCTGCTATGGTGGCCAGGACACTGGAGGCCACAGAGGAGGACCACCAGGTGCTGGACACCATTCTGGCCCTGATGGTTGCCTTTGTGTCACCCATTGCCCAGCCCCTGGCCAAAGCCCTGCTTGCCCCCTGGTAGCTGCTTGCTGCTCAGCTGCAAGCCCCCCGAGTATGCTTAGGCTGAGGTGCAGCAATGCCTCTAGTAGCCAGGTCCCCCTGCCCCAGCACCCACACCAGGGCCCCCAGCAGTGAGCCCCCACATCTGGGCCCTTCCCCATTGCTCACCCCAGCTCCATGTAGCCTCAGAGCAGAAGCTGCCTGCAGTGGGGCCAACACTATGCATTGGCCCTGCTGGTCCTTCCCACTGGCTTCAGGAGAGGGAGCCAGCAGTGATGGTAGAGCAGTAGCCACTCTCACCCCTAGGTGAGTCTCCCCCCCCTCCAGCCTTGCTGTGGCATGTGTACTCATGGTAGTGCAGCCAGAGGCTGGGGTCCTGGGGACCTGTCCCTGGGCTCCATCTCTCAGGCACCCCCACTGCACTGTCCCCCACCCTGGTAGGGCATACAGAGCACACTGTACATAGTCTGCTCAGTAAGAAGAGGGTGCTTTATTTGTGGTGGGTAGGGTGGTTAGTGGAGGAGCTCTGTGGGTTTACGGAAAGGGGGAGGAGCTTTGTGGCGCAGGAGGGAGGGAGGGAGGGGATGGGGTCTGCTGTTGGGGTGGGAAGGGGGAAGTGCTCTGTCATTGGGAAGGGAGGGGGGATAGGGGTCTGTGTTTCTGGAGGGAAATAAAGTGCATTTCAGAAAGCTGTCCACAGTGAGTGTGGTGCTAGGGGGTGCACAGTGAGGCCACGGTCCAGGGCTGGCCAGCCAGGTGTCCTATAGTGGGCAGTGCAGCAGCAGGTGGTCCACCAATGCCTCTCTCACCTGGTTCCCTGGCCCCCACTGCTGGGTGTGTGGCTTGCCTGGGGCCTTAGTGGGAGGGGGACCATCACTGTTGCTGCCACCACAGTTGGTGTGCCCAGTGCCAGGCACCCTCCACATGCTGCACCTCTTCCACCCAGGCCTCATAGAAGAGCTCCCTCCAGACCTCACAGATATTATATAACACACAGGCTGCAAAAATCACCCAGGGAGGACTGGCCTCCACAACCTCAAGGCAGGTGGTCAAGGTGCACCAGCGTCCCTTCAAGCGGCTGAAGGGGCACTCCACCAGCATGCTGGTCTGGTCCACACAGCAGTTGAAGTGTGCCTAGTGGGGGTCCAGCTGGCCGTTGTAGAGCTGCATGAGCCAGGGGAGGTATGGGTAGGTAGGTTTCCCAATAAGGAGGGGTGGGACCACCACCTTGCCCAAATGGAGGTCCGACACCACTGGCATGAAGCGCCCACTCTCCACCATGGCTGACAGAGTTGTGGAAGATGTAGGTATCATGGGTGCTGCCCATTCAGCTGGTGCTCACATTAGTGAAGGGGCTGTGGTGGTCAAAAATGGGCTGCGGCATGATGGAGTGAAAGTTCCACCGCTTGTAGTAGGGGTGATTCTAATGGGGTGGGCAGGTGATGGGGATGTGGGCTCTGTCCAGGGCCTCTAAGCACTGGAGGAAGTCAAGGGCATGGATTCCCAGCACCACCTCCAGGAGGTTGTGCACCTGGAGCATGGTCTGACTCAGCACATCCTGGAGGGAACCACACACCTCCAGGACAGCCTTCCTGGTGGTTGCTTTGCCCACATGAAAGAGTTGGCCAACAGCACAGGTTGGGAGGCATTGCCAGCTTGAGCAAACCAATGGCCAGCTGGGTATCTGCAGGGAAGGGCAGCCAAGTCATGGTGGCCTGCCATTCCAGTTGTGGGCAGAATTGGTTGAGTAGCTCCTGAAAGTTGGCCTGAGTCATCTGGAATGACTCCAGCCACTGCTCATCATCCCAGGTGTGCTGGACGACGTTCAGCCACCAGTTCTGGATGGCTGGCTAGGTCCACAGGCAGCAGGCCTAGAGGCCCAGGTGCTCATGGACAGCACTGGTGGTGGCATTCAGGTACACATTATCGGTGTACCTACTGGGGTCTGGCCAGCAGCTGTGCAGGGGCAGGGGGTCTTAGATACCATGTTTATTCTATCCATGTGATTGCACAGCACAGGGGGACAGTCAGGGCTGAGACTGACTTGGGCCAGGCAACAGTCACTGTGGTAGCGAAGCACAGTGACCATCAAGAATCCTGGTTTTCTCTGATTAAAAAAAATCTCCAATTTTCGGTTTAAAAAAAGTAACCCAAAATCCACATTTTTTCTGTGATTAAAATGAAACACCATTAGATAGATAGATAGATGGATAGATAGATATAGATATAGATATAGATATAGATATGTGTGTATATGTGTATACACACACACATACACACACGCACACATCTATATCTATATCTATATCTATCTATCCATCTAATTGGATATCTTATGTATATATATAAAAGATCTCCAATTTTCAGTTTTAAAAAAGTAACCTTAGTGGTGTTTCATTTTAATCATTCACATTTTGGGTTACTTTTTAAAAACCAAAAATTGGAGTCTTTTTTATCAGAGAAAACCAGGATTCCTGATGAGTTGGGGTATTTTTTTAATCCAAGAAAACCGGGATCTCTGGTGAGCAGGGTCACCAGCAGGAGCCCAGGGTGTGGGTTGTTGCTCTTAGGGCCTGGGGTGGAGCAGTCATTGCACAGTCAGCACAGGCTCTAGTGACAGAGTCAGAGAGAGCTATGCCAGCATGCTGGAAACTGCTCTGGGCCAGAAACTCAGGTGACCAGGGAGCACCACACGGGGCTGGCTTTTAAAGAGGGCTCCTGGCTATAGGTAGCAGTGGCCAGAGCCTCCAGCTCCTCCTGGCCACTGGAGGGGGGCAACACAGGGCTGGAGGAGGCCAGAAGCAGGCCACTGCCATGAGCAGCAAATCTGCTCCCAAATGGCCACACATATAGATGCCTGCCCAGGGCAGGTTTATTCCACAGTAAATTACTGTGGAGTGAATCCTTATAATGTGAATTGTACGTGTAGATGCCCACAATCAGTAATCTTCCAAAAAGTATCGCTTTGCCCCACCAATGAGGAGTCATCCACATTGGATCTGCATTTTTGTTTGGTGACTGGTTGCCCAACCTGGGTCAGTGAGTTTGGGAAAGTTTTCTTCCATCTTATATTATAAAATGAGTAGGCTGTGTATTGTCTTGGTCACACACAATTCTCTTCAACTTTTGTATTAGGTTTTGAAGGTCCAGACATAAATGAAAGATGTGACATAGTTGCAAATAATAGCTACTGCATTTGGGCTCATAGATTGAATTACAATAGAGTTTGAATAAAAGAACTTAATCCTATGAGTATCCAAAAACAAATTTAAGGGACCAAATTGAGCCCTAAATTATACCCATGCACTCCCACTGGAATTAATGAAGTTGCATGAGGTTCTAAAGCATTTATAGTTATTTTTCCAATTTTTTAATGCTTCATCAATTGTTAACTTATTTAACATGCACAAATACTGCATAAGTACAAAATTTAATGCTGCATGTATATATGCAAGTGTATAACTTGCATGAAGTTATAAAGCATCTCTGACTAGTTTCAACTAAAAGGATATTTAACACTGAACCTTGAAGTACTGATTTCTGAAATATATATACATAATGGGGAAGCTAATGGATTCTTTGATTCTATGATGTTAACACCACCACTATTAGTAGATTAGAATGTACTATCCACTGCTGTATATTATATAAGTTGCTATTACTTCAGTAGCAACTTGTATAACAGAAGCTACTACCCAGACTGGTTATTTTTTAGTTACTGTGTTATCCAAATTTTATATTCATGGGCAGAGTTTGAAAATAACATAATGAAACGTGACCCGGTGTTTGTCCGAGTATTTCTGTAGGACAGATAGGAAGAAAACATTTTTTTTTGCCTTATTGACTAAGGATTGGAAACCATTCAGCAACCCAAAATCTAGATGCTCTGGACAAGAGACAACTGTCTGAAAGGGGGAAAAGAATAAATAAGTTTGGTCTCTAATGCTGATTTTTAAAGTATTTTTAATTTTTTGATAGAGGGAAAAGAGTCTCAATTAGGTGATATAGATCCAGATAATTGGGTGCTTTATCATGAAAAAAAATCTCAAATGACCATTTGGTATTTATAGATTATATGAATGGTATAAGGACTGTAATATAATAGGTTCTTATAAGACTATGCATTGCCCCACCCCAGTCTCTTCTTACAAACAAATATAGTCACCAAACAATCGACAGTTACTGTACTATTAAAACATCACTGAGTTATTAAACTACAAAGATATTTTCACACCTTTAGCAAATAGATCAGTTCCTTCATTTTAAGACTATCTAAAGGTATTTTAATCTATAAGGTTAGAATGGATGTTTCTAAAATGATAGTTAATATTAAATTATAATGATGCAGCCTATGAAGCCACATTGCTTTGATCCATAATGTTAACATCTAATAAGTTAATAAGAAATTATCATTTTACTAATGATAGTACTAATGCCATTTTAGAGCAATTTTATTTCCTTGGAAAAAAATTAAAGAAAATAAATTCTTATTGTATAAAAAATCATATATACATGAAGCGTTACTAATAAATGGCTAACTTGAGGACAAGCTCAGACATCTTAGCTCTTTCTGTTATCAAGAATAGGCATCATTTGGGAAAGTAGGCAGCATCACATGTAGTATACTGAATTTCCTTAACTCTCATTGACATCACAAGAGGATGTGACATTCTCTACCTTCCTGGGAGTACTCAGAACATGTCAGGGACAGGCCCAATATTATTACCATAATTTCAGAAACTGGGTATTGCGGGCATACTCACAGCTTCAATAATCAGCTTTTTCATTTCCTCATATGGTTCATTGTTGTGTCATAGAGAGAACTACTTTGCCATATTTGCAGTAAAATAACAAACCAGTTCTGATATTGAAGGAAGCAAGATTAGATTGTGTAAGCAATAGGCCTGTGCGAGTAGGCAGCTATTCAATCTGGCTTCGGATCCAGCCACTTCAGATGCCAGGGATCTGATCCAGAGCTCTGGACTGGGTTTCGACTTCGATCCGTCCAAAGCGGCTCCGAAGCTTCGGAGCTGCCTCGGAGATCCGGTCATAGGGTATAATGGGGAATCAATGAAATATCTATAACTTTGTTGTTTTTTTGTCTGATTTGGATGAAACATACAGAAGTGCTAGCCTCTGCTGAGAGCATGAAGTCTGCCAAGCTTCAAGAAGATCAGTGCAGGAGTTTGGGAGGAACTGAACCCCAAATTCTTGAAAGCAAAACTCATGTCACGTCTATGTGTTAAGCCAGAGTGGGTTCAAAACTGAAGGGGTGGTGGCCCCTGGTGAGGCCACAAACCCTGCCAGGTTTCAAGTTGAAAGGTACAGGGGTTTGGGGAGAACTGCACCTCAAGCTGCTGACAGGCAAAACTCATGACATAGATGACCCTGTGTGTCTTAAGGCACAGTGGGGTGAAAACTGCAGGGGTGGTGGCCCCTGCTCAGGCCACAAAGCCTGCCAAGTTTCAAGTTTTGCTTTCAAGAATTTGGGGTGCAGTTTCCCCCAAACCCCAGCTCCAATCTTCTTGAAGCTTGGCAGGCTTCATGCTCTCAGCAGAGGCTACCAACCCTGCATATTTCATCCAAATCAGACAAAAATAAACAACAAAGTTATAGATATTTCATTGATTCCCCATTATACCCTATGGCCCTATCTCTGAGGCAGCTCCGAAGCTTTTCCAAAGTGCTTCAGAAGCTCCGAACCACTTTGGAAAGCCTAACAAAGCCAGTGCTTCAATCCAGATATGCATGCTGCTTCAGACGCCAGAGCGTCCGAAGCTTCTCTGCATCCGAAGCATGGTCTGAAACCTCACACAGCCTTACTAAGCAAGATAGAGTGGGCTTGTTTGGCAAGAAGAAAATTTCCCTATGCAGCAGGAGAAGTTAATTCTTGTAGCTCATCTTAAACTGCTGGCACTGCTGTGCTGTTAGAACGCCTGAAATTGACAATTTGTGGGCATTTTCAAGGGTACTATTACAGGAAAGAATAGTTTCCTAAGTAAGGTCAGAACAAGCCTTAATGAGGTGTGAGAAGCTGAACAGAGGCTAAGAACACTCTCTAAGGATGTTATACATTACCTTTCCTATGTGTTAAGTGCTCTTAAGGCTGGGAGTGTCTGCATGGTAAGGCAGGAAAAGATGGCTAGGTGGGCTTTGAGCATCTCAGAGAAAATATTTTATGAGTGACAATTATCTACAGCTTGTCTTAAGCAGCTTGTGTTGCAGTAACTTCAGAGTGTCCCACAGGGCTGATACGAGTTTGGAGCACTCCTTCAGAATCCCAAGATGCCTTTCCCCCAGTAGTCCCCACATGGATGATATATCCTCCAGAACATTACTACACCAGTGTGACAGCCAGGGAGAGCTGGCAGCCAGGGGAGTCCAAAGAAGGTAAGAATTCCTCCATCCTTCCCCTTAAAAGTATACCCACCTTCTGTAAAAGTATTTATTGGAAAACATTTTTAGCAAAGATAAGTTAGATATGTGTCTGAACCTCTATCCAGCTGCCAAAATAGCCTGGAAATGTCTTACACATAGCTGAAGGAGTTTAGTTGGCTAGTTTTAATAAATGATTCAATACCTAACTTCTTTTAGAATAAAAACATGACATTAAGAAGATGTGATAAACTCTGGCACAGTTTGCTTCAGAGTTTATCAAGGTACTGTAGTGACACATGTAGGTGCTGAAACTGCTGTGGTCCAGGGTGCATGTGCAGACATCGTGCCAGGGACTGCAACAGTTTGAGCCAGGGCCAAGCATCCCTGATCTGGCAGGGGATTTGGGGGGTTACCCCTGGACTCCAGGATCCAGCATCAGGTGGGGGAAGGGCTGTCTGGGGCATGAGGGTGCTAAAGTGTAGAGCTGGGTGACAGATAGCCCCTGCATTTTTGCAACTTCATGCCCCAGCCAACCCTGGTCACCATCTGCACATTCACTTTGGCACAGTAAGTAACTGTACTGTAAGATAGCAATGTCCCTGACAGTACTATTTTACAGTAGAGTTAATTAATCTACTGTGCCCTAATACCAGCACATGTGTAGAGGGTGACGCTTTACTGTGGAGCTAATTAATCAACTGCACAGTAACTGAGCACATGTAGACACACCCTGTGGGTTACTTAGGTTACTGCATAGTAACTGAAAATTACTGCACAGTACAGATGCATGTCCTCACATGTGCACCCATACTGTACAGTAACTATGGTGACTTATGCCAACTTTGGTATAAATTTGCTACCTGCATGATGCAGGTGGAAAATTTGCACCCTAGTAGTTACTGCTCAGTAAGGCATGTATAGATGCCTTACTGTGCAGTAACCCTGTGTATGTGGATTGACTTGGGACTAATTTTAGTCCCAAGTCAGTCTACACACAGCATTACTGCGCTGTAATGCCTGCACATAGACGCTGGCATAAAAACCACTTACTGTGCAGTAATTTACTGTGCAGTAAATGCACATGTAGACACACCCACAGAGAAGTATTTGAAGGCATGAATGGGATGTCAGCACAGATCTGCCTTCACTTCACTTGCATGGATATAAATCTGAGACATGACCCTCACAGGACAGGTGCACTGCTATAAAAGTTTTGTGAGAGAAAAGTAAAGTATACACATAGGTACATTAACCAGTACTTAAGGACTGCAATATAAGCATTTGATCAAGGCTGAATATCTTTCTAAATGATAAAACAGCAGTCAAGGGACTATGGCAGGAATTAAGTGAGTGAAGTTTTATGGTCTATGCTAATCAGAAGGTAAATCTAATTGACTGTCATGGTCTCCTCCAGTCTCTAAATTTTAAAATTGACCCCATACCTATAACAGTGAAATGGTAGGTTGAATTGCTTAGAATCCAAATTTCAAACACCCACAATAAAACACATCACAACATTATTTTTATGTTGTACTTAATTGAGTATGACATTGAAGAATATTCATATTGTGGTCCCAGAACCAAAACTAGGAGAACAGAAAACATTTCCAGGGACAGGTAAAATAAACAGTCAAGTGGCATATTCATTGATGGCTAGAAAATGGTATTTAGAAATTTGCTTTTAGGAATAGGCTTGTAGGTAAAATAGATATTGCATTACAACAATGATCCAGGGGAACAGCAAGGGTTAATTGGTTTCTAAAAGCCTGTTTTTGACAGTTTCCTCCCTGGCAAATTCCATGACCCAGGCCAACGGACAAGCAGTCATACACATGATATGGAATCGAAGGTATGTACCACAGTGTTCCCTGAAAATCCCAGAACATGAATAGTGTACCCATAACATGAGATAAGGTGGCATTAGGTTATAGTGCTCAACTGCAGAGCTCTTGGGATTTCCAGTTTTGGTGGATGGATGAAATTAGGGCATGCCCAAATTAAGTTGTGTGCATTTAATGGGTTTGGGAAACAAAGGAATATACTGACAGGAAAGAACATGGACAGTATGATAACCACAGGGAAACCAATCAACAATGCCCAGGAATGAAGAGTCATCAGAAAAGAAAAAGAATGCAAAAGGAGGGATTTCCGAAGGGGGGAACCTAAAGCCACCATGGACAGATGGCACATCACCAGGCCATCTCACCCATCCCATTGTAGGAGTTGGCCTTGGTCCTCAACCTCCAGGCTGCTGACATCTGACATTCAAGAAAGAATCATGGGGTGACGTTTGCATATTGGCCAGATGTACCTTCCCTCTGTGACAGCCCTAGGATTAGTAGATATAGATGGGCGGGGGCAGTATTTTGTTTGCCTTGCCTGCATTATTCTTATGTGCTATCACTGTGTATCAATAAAAATGTATACTATTGAATGGAGAAGCTGTGATCAGTCTAAGGGTTTGGATCTGTCTGGACCAAGGTATTTGGGTCATAAATCTAGTGCCACCATTCATGAATAAGTAAACCTACCCAACTGAAATGAAGAAAAGTTTTTACCTGCCTGGAAGTGAGCACTTGGCGTTAAACCTGATATTCTATTTTTGGTTTTCTGTCTGCCTGATGTTGTATAAAGAAAAGAAATTATAAACAGGATGCAGAAGGAGCAATGAAAAGAAAAGGCATAGTTTTGCTTATTTAGAATGAATACAAACTGGTCGCAGATATGACCCATGGCTCTTACTTTGTGAGTAGATATTCCTGGAAATATTAACCTGCATAAGGGAGAAATGTGACACCACACTATAGATATTTTTAATGGCTCAGTTCTCACACAAACAGGCCTCTTCCCTCTCCTTTCAAGTGAGTCACTCATTTTGTGGATACTCAAAGGCCATTTTAATGTGACTCTTTTTCTGCAGAGAAAATGTTGCAAAGTATTTCAATGAGGTATTACAAATCACACTTACCTTTTGATCATACTGTGTCAGATCAAGAGGCTTGAATAGGTAATATTAAACAGCTGAGTGGCATGTTGCCAAGGGCACTATCTTTTCAATGGCATACATTAAAATGGAACCATTTTCAAGTTTTTATTAGTGGAAACAAGGTGTTTTTTTTGTTGCTTAATAATGGGTCAAATACATTTGTGGCCAATACATTTGGCCACCTGATCCCAGTCTACAGGTGCTGGTTGAACTGGATGACTCTTTAAGGATGGCATTGTGACTGTCCTCCCCATAAGCTACACTGAGCATGACATTGTTGCTATTAAGAAGAGTTCCTTATGCAGAGCCAGACAGGAAGGGCTGTGGCAGAAGTACAC
>NW_005841912.1:1469565-1476001 GCF_000455745.1 Alligator sinensis
TGGTCCAACTCCCTCATACTCTTCTTGGAATCAGAAGTTCATGGAATAGTTACACCTGACTTGCACACCTGTTTCTGGGAGAAGCAGGCAGGCTTGGACTGGACTGGCTTTGTAGGAGTCAGTTGGAGCAGTTTTCTCTGGTTGCAGTGGCAGCAATGCCTGCACTGTGACACCCTTACCTCTTGTGCCACCCCCCCGCCCCAAAGTGTTCTGAGGCACTCTGGTTGAGAGTGACTGCACTAAATCCTTCTTTCCTATCTTAATTCCTAGTATGAAGCCAGCATGGGAAAGGCAGTACAGAGGCCAAGAATAGTGTGTGGCATGCTTATCATAGAATCATAGAAGTAGGGTCGGAAGAGACCTTGTAGATCTTCAAGTCCGACCCCCTGCCTGGGCAGGAGGAAAACTGGGCTCAAATGACCCCAGCCAGGTAGGCATCAAGCCTCTTCTTAAAGAGCCCCAGGGTAGGAGCCAGCAGCACTTCCCTTGGAAGTTGGTTCCAGATCCTAGCTGCCCTAACTGTGAAGTAGTTCTTACGGATGTCTAATCTAAACCTACTCTCCAACAACTTGTGGCAGTTATTCCTTGTTATCCTGGGGGGCGCTAGGGGAAACAAGGTCTCCCCCAAACCCTTCTGGTCCCCCCTAGTGAGTTTATAGACAGTCACAAGGTCCCCCCTCAGCCTTCTCTTGTGAAGGCTGAACAGGTTCACGCGTAGAGGGGGAGGATCACCTCCTTGGCCCAACTTGAGATGCACCTGTGGATGCACGATAAGGTCCGGTTAGCCCTGCCGACCGTGACCTCGCATTGTCGGCCCATGTTCATCTTGGAGTCAATGATGACTTTGCCCCCATGCTCTCAAGAAGGGAGTTTCCCATCTTATAAGTGTGCTGCTGGTTACTACTGCCCAAGTGCAGCACCCTGCACTTGTCAGTATTGAAATGCATCCTGTTTTTGTTAGCCCACTCTTGCAACCTATCCAGGTCTTTCTGCAGTCTTTCCCTCCCTACTAACGTGCCCACCTCTCTCCATATTTTGGTATCATCAGCAAATTTGAACAGGTTGCTTTTCACCCAGCCGTCCAAATCGCTGATAAAGAAATTGAAGAGTGCGGGCCCAAGGACCGAGCCCTGGGGGACACCGCTGCCCACTTCCCCCCAGGTCGAATATGACCCGTCCACCACCACCCTCACAGTACGACCCTTCAGCCAATTAGCAATCTATCTGACCATGTAGGCATCGATGCCAGTTACCTAGTTTTTTAATGAGGATGGGGTGGTCGACAGTGTCAAAGGCCTTGCTGAAGTCCAGAAAGACTACGTCCACGGCGACACCTGCATCCAATGCTTTTGTGAACTGATCATAAAAGGCAATCAGGTTGGTCTGACATGACCTGCCCCTAATGAAACCGTGCTGGTTGCCCTTGAGCATCATCCCCGATGCTGGCCCATCACAGATGTGCTCCTTGATGATCTTCTCAAAGAGTTTCCCCAGGATTGAGGTAAGACTGACGGGCCTATAGTTGCCCGGGTCCTCCCTCCTCCTTTTTTTAAAGATGGGGACCACATTGGCCATCTATCAATCATCTGGCACCTGGCCCAAGCCCCATGAGCACTCGTAAAGCCATGTCAAGGGCCCTGCAATAACCCCTGCTATCTCCCTCAACACCCTGGGGTTGAGAGCATCTGGACCTGCTGACTTGAACACATCCAGCCCCTCCAGAAACACTCTAACCCGGTCCAGTCTGTCTTGAAACACGGTGGGGGAGTCCAGGTCCCTGCACAAGAAAATGGAGGTGAAGAATTTGTTAAAGAGGTCTGCCTTCTCCTCTGGCGCAACCACCAGAATGCACAGCGCATCTTGCAGGGGCCCCACATTTCCCGGTGCCTTCTTCATCCTCCCTATATATTTGAAAAAGGACTTTTTATTATCTTTGATCATGGACGCTAGTTCTAGCTCTATGTCCACCTTAGCTTTCCTAACAGCCCCCTACAAGCCCGAGCAGTGGAGGTGTACTCTTCTTTGGAGATAGCCCCCCACTTCCACTGGGTGTACGCCGCCTTTTTGGCAACCAGGCATTCCCGGATGTCCTTGGTGAGCCAGGGAGGCTTTTGGGCACTCTTGCCCCCCTTGCTTCTTTTTGGGATCATCACCCCTTGAGCCCTGAGTATCGTCTCCTTAAGGAACGACCACTCATCTTGGGCACTGAGTTCCCCTGCCCTCGAGAACCCCAGCACCTCCTATAATATGTGGGAGTTTCAAACAGTATTTGATAATCTTTGAGAGCATCCTACAGTGTTTCTGATAGAGAGGAGATGTTTAGAGTTCATACACTGTGATCTCCTTTGGGGTCTGCCAGGAGAATCCAGAGCTCCCACAGCCCCTGCTGCAGCCGGTGAATATGGGGCTTTTTTTTTTCTTAATTGCCAGGAGGCTGGCCTGGGTAGGGGATGGGGCCAGGTACGGCAGCCTCTCCCATGGCTCCACTGGCTGTGTTTGCCTCTGTCCTGGCAGGGGGAGACATGGGGGCTCTGCCCTGCTGCCGCTTGCCCAGAGGGCACAGGGGGTGGAGGCGGAAATGCAGGCATGGCTCACTCTGGATGGCAGTAGGGCAGAGCCCCCACTCCCAGAGCTGTTGTGCCCACATCCTGCATCCCGAACCCCCTCGCCCTTCTCCTCAAGTAACGCGCCCCCTCACCCCGGCTGGGCAGCTTGTCCCAGCCCCAGCTCCAATCCCTCTCTCCCCACTCCCTCAACCCCAACGGACTTACCAGCTGGAGGCAGCTGTCAGCTGCCTGTTAGTCTATGGCTAAATCTCTGAATCAGCTGCATCTTTTCTGAATCTTTTTCCCTATCGATTCGGATGCTTCAAATCAATTCGGAGCTTTTACTTGGTCTCCCAATTTGATTCAGATTCAGAGATTTGGCCCCTGAATTAGGCTGAATCTCCTCTGAATCAAATCAGCTACTGAAGCTTTGCACAGCCCTACTAAGCAGCAATTCTGCCGAAAAGGAACTGGAAGTTACAGAGGACCATAAGTTGAATATGAGCTAACAGTATGCCCTTGTTGCCAAGAAGACTAACAAAATACTGGGCTGCATCGGTAGAAGTGTTGCCAGCAGAATGAGGGAAGTGATTCGTCTCTTCTATTCAGCACTGGTGAGGCCACATCTGGAGTACTGTGTCCAGTTTCGGCCCTCCAGTACAGAAAGGATGTGGACAAATTGGAGAGAGTCCACCAGAAGGCAACAAAAATGGTTAGAGGGTTGGGGCACATAATTGATGAAGACAAGCTGAGTGAACTGGCCTTATTGAGCCTGGAGAAGAGAAGACTAAAGGGAGATTTAATAGCTGCTTTCATCTACCTGAAGGGTGGTTCCAAAGAGGATGGAGCTAGACTGTTCTCAGTGGTCACAGATGACAGAACAAGGAGCAACAGTCTCAAGTTTCAGCAAGGGCAGTTTAGCTTAGATATTAGGAAAAACTTTCTCACCAGGAAGGTAGTAAAGCACTGGAACCTCCCAGGGAGGTTGTGAAATCTCCATCCCTGGGAGTTTTTAAGACCTGGCTAGACAAAGCCTTGGTTGGAATGATCTAGTTAGGGATGGTCCTGCTTTGAGCAGGAGGCTGGACTAGATGACCTCCTGAGGTCCCTTCAAACCCAAATTTTCTATGATTTTATTATATTTATATAATATATATTGTATATATACAATAGGGTTCAATAATTGCTCCCAAGGTGCTCTATACACTGCACTTCAGTGATTATATTATGTATGCTGAT
Source organism: Alligator sinensis (assembly GCF_000455745.1). Lineage (NCBI taxonomy): Eukaryota > Metazoa > Chordata > Crocodylia > Alligatoridae > Alligator > Alligator sinensis. The sequence continues at coordinate 1,473,351 of NW_005841912.1, forward strand.
GTATAGGGGAAATTTCAACCTTTCAGTGTGCCTTTCTAAACCTTTCAACCATTCTAACCTTTCAATGTGCTATAGTCATCTTACACAAGCAATGTTTACTCATTCACTAAAGCAGGGATGACCAACTTGCAGCATACATGCCACAAAATGTCACAGACAACTTCTGTGTGTAGCATGCAAATCAGGAAGGGTCAGGAAGCAGAAAGCAGAGCAGCATATTGGGTTAGGAAAAGGGATTGTTATGGCACTCAAGGAGGGCACAGGAGTGAATCTGTGGCATGCCTGCCAAAAAAAGGATGGCCATACCTACACTAAAGCACCTATGCTCATACAGCTTGGATGATAAAGCTGGGATCAGAATCTGGATCTGAACTTTCTATAATTTCTGAGTTTGGATGGAGAAACTTTGCACGGACTCTGCTTTGTGAGGAACAAAAATACCATTTCTGAGGCCTGTGTTTCTACTTCAGCAGGGCTAAATGTGCAAACAGGCAATTAAACATTTCTCTCATGCTTGAAGTTTGGGCATCTGAATCCAGGCATGGCACTTAAATAAGTGGTCTGATTTTCAAATGTGCTGGGCATTATTGCAGACACTAAAAGTTGTGGGCACTCATCCTCTCGGATTATCAAGTAATTAATTTAGCTACCTTCCTACAGACATCTAAGTTGGAAAACATTTGCCTTCAATCCACATTATGGTTTCTCCTATAAGGTCAGCAATTTGAAAATGAGATAGAATATAGTCCCATGAAAGTACTCCAGATTTGCCATTTATATATTGTGGAAAATTGTTTATGAAGGGAGTTGAGAAACCCAAAAAGAAGGGTGGTCCTGTGGTGCAAATATTAGCCTGGATGTAGGTCATCACAGTTCAATTCGTTGCTCTGATTCAGACTTCCAGTGTGACCTTGGGCAAGTCATTCAGGCCTATGCCTTTTGCTGTGCCTTATTTTGTTTGCAGATATGTAGATCAGAGCTCTGGAAGTGGGCTAATGCCTGTACATGTTACTCTTTTCAATGAAAGAAAAATGGAACTCGTGTTTCCCAGGCACAATAGCATGCATTCATTCTTTCTTATTGGGTTAAATAAACTATTTTTATAACCCTCCAGGAAACCCTCTCCACCCTTTCAGACTTCCATAAACAAATAAGGAAACACAAAGGGTGAATTCTATGGAGAATTAAGTACGATTGCCAAGGAATTTAGTTAGGGCTGACAGATTTTTATTTCCACCTCCTCCTGTTTCTCAGTCTAATGAACTGAATGGTGCTGCAAATGCCTTAGTCACCTCAAGGAAGCCACTAAGGTGCTTTCCCTGGCTTACTTAGTGCTTGTGAAAGTCCAGGTGTTCTCGGTCACCCATGCCTTAAGAATATTGCTCAAATTAGCAGCACCAATACATTTTTTCCAAATTGCTCAGCAGAGATCTGAAGCTTCTACCCATGCTACAGAAATCAGTATGAATAGATTAGATAAAACTTCAGTCAATCTGTGCCATTTCTACTGCATCCACAATGTACGTATGTGGGTGCATCTACACGAGGTACTTTACTGTGGAGTTAACTAATTAGCTCCGCAGTAAATCATCACTGTCTACACGTGCAGTGCTATTAGGCTACAGTAAACTAATTAACTCCTCTGTAGGACAGTAATGCATGACACAAGTACTATCCTACAGCAGAGTAGTTACATGCAGTGAAACGCACATGGAGATGGTGATGGGGCTGGCTGGGACATGAGGGTTGTCTGCCAGCTAGCATCACACTGTAGCAACCTTGTGCCCCAGCCAGCCCCTCTGTAGCATGTTGAGCCAAGGCAGAGCAGCTCTGTCTGTGCTGTTAGGCTGACCACACAAGTCCCCTGTCAGTTGGGGCTGTGCTGCCTTGGTTCAACATGCTGCGCTTCCAGACACACATGTAAAATTGTGTCCAGGAGCAATAAACTCCCATGCAAACTGCACTGGAACTCATTGTATCACATTAATATCATGTCTAGACGCTGTCTGTACATTCTACAAGGGTTTCAGAACTCAGGAGTCCAGTTCCTTTCCTTCAAAGTAAAACATTATCTGGAGATATTTTTCTGTAACAGAGTGTATATATGGGAACATACTTACAAGATTCCTTACTTCAAGGTGTTGAAGTATTTCAACCATTGCTAATTGGTTTCCCTGTGGTCATCAAACTGTCCATGTTCTGTCCTTCTGTCCAGTATACTCCTTTGTTTTCCAAACTCATCATGTGTACACAACTTAATTTGGGCATGCCCTAATTTGGTCTGTCCACCAAAACTGGAAATCCCAAGAGCTCTGCAGTTGGGCACAGTAACCTAATGCCACCTTATCTCATGTCATGGGTCCATTATTCATGTTCTGGGGTTTTCAGGAACACTGTGGTATAAAGTGTTTATTGTTTAGAACCTGATTTATAAAGATATAGTTGATATACTAGCAAATTTCCCATCATGAATGATGGTGCAGGGGTAGGGGGGGCAGATGGAGATGGAGTGCCACCACCCAGCACCTCGCGGTACCTCTGCTCTGACTCTGGCTCTGTGTACCCCTCTACCCCCTGTGTCCTCCCCCTCACCCTGCAGCCCCCTCACCCCCTGTGTCTGGCCCTGTGCACCCTATACCCCCTCCGCATCC
>NW_005841912.1:1476032-1477317 GCF_000455745.1 Alligator sinensis
TGGTGGCAGCAGGCAGGAGGGCATGGTGGCAGCTGGAGGGCGGGGGGCAACACCACCAGAAACCCACCTTTCCCCTTTCCTTAAAGTTTTTATTATATCAGAACGTTCTTCTATTTATATCAGTAGGATATTTTATTTGTACTGTCATAGCTTCCAAGAACTCCAAACATGGTCCACTTTTAACAGACAAATATGCAAATAAAAAACATAATTACAGCCCATGTCATAGAGAGGTCACCATTTAACATCTAGCATAATAGCTTGTATTTTTGCTAGAGGGCTTAGATAAGATCATCAGAGGCTGAATCTTGTAAGGGGATGAACCTTGTAGGACTTGACAATCCTTCCCCTTGGGAGATTTGAGATTTGAGTCTCCTGTTATATCTTCTGAAAAGAGCTTGCCAAAGTTCACTAACAAAAAATAGGAACCTGGGATCTAAGATTAACATAAAACATTAACTTAGAAAAAAAATAGAGGTTGCATTTCATACCTTTACACAGCAGGACACCAACATCGTCCTTATGATTTGCTGTGCCTTCCAACTTTAAATTCGGACCATCCATCTAAATTATATTTGTTAATTTGAAGTGAGTCCAACACATGCTTTAGTCTTTCAGCATCAATGTTTACTGACATTTGTTAGCGTATTCATCAGCACTAGACATTTACGGTATGAATGCATCAAGAAACAAGGAAACATCTTGTTTCCTGATAATTTTGGTATCACCAAAGATGTCATTGTTCAGCAGAGCTTGCAATATGGTGGTGGGTATTTTTCATGATGTGAGCTCTCACAAGTGCCATTTTGAGAACATGGAGTTAATTTATTTTCCCATGAGACAGTACCCAAGGTTCCTATTATGTTTAGTCATAAAAGAACCCTTACAAGTAGGATTGTTTTGGTGTTTTTTGCAAAAGCATGAATGCTAATATCTGTTACTAGATTTCATAGATTTCACACATGTTAGGGCTGGAAGGGACCCAGATCCTGATGTATACCCCATATATACTTATAAGGAGCCACCAGGTCCCCCCTGAGCCTGCGCTTTTCTAGGCTGAAGAGTCCCATGACTCTCAGCCTCTCTTCATAAGGCCAATCTTATATGGCCACAAGCTAGCAGAGAGCAGATTTAGATTGGACATTAGGAAGAACTTCTTCACAGTTAGAGTGGCCAAGGTCTGGAACGGGCTCCCAAGGGAGGTGGTGCTCTCCCCTACCCTGGGGGTCTTCAAGAGGAGGTTAGATGAGTATCTAGCTGGGGTCATCTAGACCCAGCACTCTTT
>NW_005841912.1:1477348-1486733 GCF_000455745.1 Alligator sinensis
CGGACTCGATGATCTATTGAGGTCCCTTCCTACCCTAACATCTATGAATCTATGAATCTATGAATCTCTTGCCCTCCAATCATGCACGTAGCTCTCCTCTGGACTCTCTCAAGCTTCTCAACATCATCCTTCTTGAACTGTGGAGCCCAGAACTGGATGCAGTACTCCAGCTGCGGCCTCACCAAGACCGAGTACCGTGGGAGGATGACATCCTGAGATTTACTTGAGAAGCATCTATGGATGCAAGCCAGAGTATTATTTGCTTTGCCAGCTGTGACATCACATTGGTGGTTCATGTTCATCTTGTGGTCAATCATGACCCCCAAGTCTCTTTCAGCCATGGTGCTATCTAGCGTAGCACTGCCAAGCCTATAAGCATGCTGCGGGTTTTTCCTCCCAAGGTGGAGTACCTCACATTTATCAATACTGAGCGTCATCAGGTTTGTATACACCCACTTACTAAGTTTATCCAAGGCAGCCTGGATCATTAGCCTGTCCTCAGGTGTGGACGTTATGTCCCAAAGTTTAGTGTCATCGGTGAACTTAGCCAGTGCACTTCTGACACCAAAGTCAACATCATTGAGAAAGATGTTAAAAAGGACCGGTCCAAGGACAGAGCCTTGGGGGATGCCACTGGTCACAGAGCACAATGGTGATTCACTACCGTCGACCACTACTCCCTAGGTCCAACCTCATAGCCAATTACCCAGCCATTGGGCTGTGGTGAAACTGAGGCCACAGTTCACCAATTTTTCCATGAGGAGGTCATGGGACACTAGATTTTATAGTATTGGCCAATCTGTGTCTTGAAAGAACTAGGAGCTGCCAGTAAGAATTATGTCAGCCATCCTGAATAAAGGAGTGTCTCCGTAGTTGGGTTTTTGTTTATGAGTTAGGTGTACTCACTGACCCTGGGCTTCTTCAGCAGAGCCATAGAGCACCTTAAGGCACCCAAGAAATATTGCTTAAATTACCTGTTGTACATTTTACACTGCATCCCCATTGTAAGCAGCTTAGCAAGCCTGCTGCATTAGAGGCTGGCTTTATGCTGGGTGGAGTCCTCAGCCAGTTCTTTAAATGAAAAGACAGCCCTTGCTCACACAAGCGAACAAACAGTAAATCAAAACTTATAGCCCTTCTCTGGGCAGTAGGAGGCACCTTTTTGCTCTAGTCCCTTCCTGGTGTTGAGCTTCTCTATGGTTACCGTATGTCCCAGTTTTCCCAGACATGTCCTCTTTTTTGACCCCCTATTCTCCTGTCCAGGCAGGTTAAAATGCTAGGAAATGTCCAGGTTTTTGCTCTGCCTCTGGCTTTTCCCACTTGGCTGCTTGGGGCTGGGAGCAGTGAGGCAAAGGTGACTGGCTGTCTAGGGATCGCATATTCTGTGCACAGGCCCCGGCAAGCTGCTTGCAGGTAAGATAGCCAGAGACACAGAGAGAGTGCATGTGTGCACACACGTGTGGCAGCTGCATGGGCTGCAGGGCTCCCATGCAACGAGGCAGGGAGCTGCAAGTCAAAGTGAGGGGAACTGGCAGGGCTGGGGGGCACAGGGGACTGTAGCTCAGGAGTGAGGAGCACTGGCAGGGCTGGGGGGTATGCTACAGTGGGTCAGGAATGAAAGGCAGCAGGGGGGCAAGGGGGGCTGTGGCTTAGGAGTGAGGGGCAGGGCATGGGCATGGGCATATCACTGCCCCCCTATCATATACTTCTTCCCCCTCCCCCTTCCCTGTACCATCCAACCACAGATGTCCTCTTTTTTTATATACTGGAGATATGGTAATCCTAGCTTCTCTATGTTCAAGTCCAGCCCCTGCTTCAAGGAAGAGAGCCGCCCTGCTGGAAATGCCTTCTTCCTGAGTAGATAATCAATCACAGCTGGGCTGCTACAACCAGTATGTCTGCCCCCACAAAGAGCCAGACTGTCTTGTTACACCCATGTATAAATCTTTCCAAATATAAATAATGCAGGAAATTCCCAAACTGAAACTTTATTCATATTGAGAATTTTCTTAATTATCTATATCTAAATTTCTCTCATCATCTATAAATACATGTTCAGGGAAAGGAAAATATTTAGTTATTTCCTGAAACACAAATTGCTGTATTTACGCAAATACAAAATGAAGTTTTTTCCCCAAGCAGCCTAGGGGGGGAAGTCCCTCATCTTTGCATACAAGGTAACCTCATTAAATACAGGCTCTATCATTTTACTGCTGCCAAAAGCAGCATGTGTTCAGTAATGGAAACCAACTAGGAAGCTGATAATATGCAGCCAGTACTGAGCATGACTACAAAACATCTGATCCATATGAGGCAAACATGCTGATGGGGACCCTTTAAAAACCTGGCAGGTGTTCCCTCTGCAAGGAACTAGTACCGGGCCTGGAGATACTGCAATACCAGGCAAGCACTTGGAGGGCGAGAGCAAGCCCTGGCACCCTCCCTTTGGTGCCAAAAATGCTGCTACATTTGGTCTTAGCCAAAAAAAACTGAGATGCTGATGGGAACCTTTTTTTTAATTACAAAACAACTAAAAGCAACTATATTAACACAGAACTTAATAACTTCCCCCCTCCCACTGCCCCTTGAACAATACCTTCTTCTTCTTACACCCCTTTCCACCATTAACGCACTAACCTCTCACACACTACCTGCAACCCAGGAGGAAGCATCACCTTTCACTCCATCCCTTTGAAATAAATATCACCATTCTTCTCTCCTCTGTCTCTTCTCTGCCTTCTCCTTTCCCTTCTCATCCACATCTTGGTCCACATATTTTTTCAATTAATAAATTATGCGACAAAACATTTTCTTTTGGTGAAAGCCAGTCCCTTCATCAACACTAGGTTTCTCACCTACCATATTGCTACTATTTCACAAAGTAATATGATTCTCCATCTCTGTGTCTCCAGCCCTTTGGGCATTAACCCATAAAACACCATTCCATATGTTAAGTCACAGTTTATATCAATTACCCTCAAAAAACAATGCATTATTTCCCATACCCCTTGCACACAAGGGCAGTCCCTCAGTCCCTCTCTTCCAAGCTTTTAAGCAATCCTTCAAGTCTCTCATTCTGAACTTCTCCAATTTTTGTTTCTTTTCATCTTCTATTCCTTCCTATATCCTCTCAAGGAACTCCTTCATTATTCCTCCATTCACTCCTCTTTTGTACAACTCTTATAATACTCCACCACGACATCCAACACCTTCACACTCTCTTCTATTTGGATTCAAGAATGTATTCAATCTTAGTTACCTTTGCTACTCTACTGATGCCTACTGAAGAGGTAAAATGGTTACAATGATTTCCAGCATCTATTCTGGTCTGACAACATTAAGGCGAAGTGCAGACATTTGGAGGGAGTGGTTAGGGGAAGGCTAAAAATGGCCACGTGATCTACCTTAGTTCACCCACATGTGAATCTTACACTTAGACCTAGTTTCAGTGATCAGAAATTAAGCTGAATCTGTAACAGAACAGAAGTTACAGTCACACAGACTAGTCTAAAGATAGACCTGAATCGATGTACACTCAAACTTAATTGAATTGATCTAGGTTAGATCAGTGATTGGAACTTATGTACAGTTACCTGCACAGCCCCAGAGCTAGGAAAGTCCAGCTGCTCACCTCAGTCCCAGAGTTGTGCATTTCTACCATCTCCCCTGGCATGTCTACTTTTATGCCCCCTCTGACCCCTTGTCCCACCCCCCACAGACTAGTTAGTCTCCCCAAAACCCCATCCCACAGGCCACTCTGGGTGCCAGCATTCAGCCCTGCCAGGAGCTGAGGAAGTAATATTGATAGAGGGAGGGGCAGGAGGGATGGGGGGGTAGGTTTTCCAAGGGGTAAGAAAGCTAAAAATAGCCCCTGGATCCATCCTCTCCCAAGTTCCCCTGTGGACCCCATGAGTCCCTCTGATCCCACCAAACCCTCCCAGATCCCAGCAACCCCCCACGGACCCAGCAACCCCCACAGACCCTTTCTACCCCCCCAATCCCCTCTGGTCATTCTCATGGATCTGGCCTATCCTCATCCATCCTGTGGATCCCATGTGTTGCCCCAATTACCCCATGTATGCTACCTGTCCCCCATCACCATGATCCCTTCAGTGGATGCCACCTGTCTCCCCAATCCCCCAGATACCTCCTACACATGCCACACTCCTCTCAACCTCCCCAAGCCCCCCTGGTCCCCCCCCAGCACTTCTTGCATCCCCCCACACTCCCCCACTAGCCCCCCCATTCCAACTTACCTTAGCTTGGGTGGCCATGTTTAATGCAATCTAACCTCCCCCTAACACCCACAAATATCTGTACTTAGTCTAAATGTCAAGGCATTTATTTCAGTATATTTCTCCTCCCAGAGGGGTGGCTTTTTAAAAATAGAAGCATAGAAGTAAAGTGAATATTGCAGTAAAAAAAAAGCCTGCCATTGCTAGATAGCCAGTGACACATAATTGTATGGACTACTAGGGTCCAGCTTGCAGACATTCAGTGCACATAATTTTCACTGATTTCATGAAGAGTCCTAGGGAAAGCAAACTTACAGAATAGGAGGTTAGTCAGTGAGAACTTGTGGAAATCAGATGAGGTCCTGGATGACTGGAAAAGGGCAAAAGTAAGGAAGGCCAGTGATTCCATAAGTTATTTACAGAATGTGGTAAGCAATCTAGTCACAGACCATGCAGAGAAGGCTGAAGTATTTAAAGACATTTTTCACAAATAGGGGCAGCTGCCAGACAATGAGTGCTGTTGACAGCAAGCCTAAGGAAGGAGACAAAAAGCCTGGTAGTGTAGGTAAGGCTCTGGAGCAAGATGCACAGGTGGAAGCCCATTGCACCCCCATTGACCCCAGGACCCCCAGTGCCCCCAGTGGACATCCAGCGGACCCCAACCCAGACCCCCAGTGCAGCTGAGAGGTAGGTAGGGCCTGCAGTGGGTGGGTGCTAGGCAGTTGTGGGAGGCAGCTGAGAGGAGCTGAGGAGGGTCATGCCCCCCTCCGGCTCCTACTTGGCCCAGCCCCCCAGGGAGCCACATGTTCAGAGCCATGCGAACAGAACGCACAAACAGGAGTGCTCTGCGCCCAGTGCAGGAGTTAGCATGGGAGTTAGTACAGAAGTTAGCACAGGAGGGCGAGCAGGATGGGCACGAGGCTCTAGGCAGTGAGCCTGAAGAGAAGGAGTGGCACAGCAGTAGCCTGGACTGCTACCTGCACAATGGTGGTGATGCACTGCATCCCAAAGTTCCCCCGCCCCCGCAGCTGGAGCCCTGCCCTCTGGTACCACTGAGGCTTCCACCCAGACAGAGCCCATGGCTGCAGCCTCCACCCAGACAGAGACCTTGGCTCTCAGCTGTGGGGGCTGCCTGGCATGTGTGCAGGCATCTGGGATCAGGAGCAAGGACACCTCCCCTTGTGGAGTGTGCTGCACATTAGAGTCCCTGGAGTGCCGGAGAGCAGAGCAGATTGATGCAGGCTCTTCACACAGAGAATGAGAAGGGAGGAGAAAGGAAGCCTAGCAGAATGAGGGTGCACAAGAGGAGTCCCTGTGAAGTCCAGCCAGGGGTCACTTACACAAAAGTCATCTCCAGCCCCAAGGCACCCTGCACCAGGGCCACCACCCCCCTGCAGCTTCACAACAGATATGAACCCCTCACAGCATCAATAGAGCCAACTGAGCCCCCAGCTTGATCACTAGAGGAAGAAAGGCAACTTGCAACCACCCCAACAAAGAAACACAGAGTGATTGTCGTGGGCAACTCCCCCTTCAGGGGGACAGAGGGAGAAATCTGCTGCCCTGGCCCCTTGGCCCATGAGGTCTGCTGCCTCCCAGAGGCCTGTATCCAGGATGCAGCTGACAGGATCCTGAGACTTGTCTGGCCCTTGGATCACTACCCCATGCTTCTCATCCATGTGGGCACAAATGACATGGCTCATAGCAATCCCAGCCACTTTATGAGTGACTACAGAGCTCTGGGGGTGGGGCTCAAGGGGGTGAGGGCACAGGTAGTTTTTTCCTCAATCCTCCTGGTTATGGGTCATGGGCACAGGAAGGAGGTGAATCAATTAATTCAATAGAAGACTTCAGCCCTGGTGCCATCACAAAGCCTTCAGCTTCTTTTACCACAGCCTGCACTTCAGAGGTGGAGGCATTGGACTGTTGGGAAGGGATGGCATCCACTTCACTCCAATGGGGACAAAGCTCTTCTCAGCCAGAATGGCTGACCTAATCAACAGGGCTTTAAACTAAGCTTACTGGAGGGTGGGCAGACAACCACCAGTGCAAGCCCACCAAGCGACAATCACAGAATCAGTAAGTCATGCAGCACAAGGGACTGCAGAATTCACTCCTACCTCAGCCCAGGGATGGGACTCTTCTAGGAGTGCTGGGAAGCCTAGGACTTCCAATGGCAGGCTTACTTGCTTGTACACAAATGTCGGGAGCCTGGGGAACAAACAGGAGGAACTGGCCCTCCTGCTAAATAAAAATCAATACAATCTCATAGGAATAAAGGAAACCTGGTGGAACTCCACCTATGACTGGACCACAGGTATAGATGGCTACAGGTATAGACCACAGGTATAGATGGCCGCCCTTTCTAGCAACAGGAGGGATCATGTTGCTAGAAAGGGTGGGGGTGTAGCTTTCTATGTAAAGGAGCTGTGCACTTCCCTACAAGTGGAGTTTGGCACCCAAGAAGGGCAACTTGAGACCCTTTGGATCAGATTACAGTGGGGATGTGGTGAAGGAGATATGTTGGTAGAAGTCTACTACAGACCTCCTAACCAAGAGGAAGATCTTGACCACACATTCACAAGGGAACTGGCAGAGGCTGCATGCTCTCGGTGTATGGTTGTCATGGGTGACTTCAAGTACCCTGACATCTCATGGGAGGAGCACTCTGCCAAATCTGATCAATCACGTAGCTTTCTCACCTACACTGACGAACTCTACTTAACTCAAGAAGTCTATGGGCCAATAAGAGGCAAGGAGCTCCTGGATCTGCTACTGGCAAAAGGGGATGATCTAGTGAGTGACCTGAGAATCAAAGGGAAGCTGGGATACAGTGATCATGAGTTGATCACTTTCTCTATCCATCGCAGAGCTGGCAAATCAGTCAGCAATGCAGAAATCCTGTTCAGCCTCAGCAAATGGAGGCTGAGGGGAGATTTGGTGGCTGCCTACAAACTCGTTAGGGGAGATCAGCAGCAAATAGGAAGGGTCCTATTCCCCCCAGCAGCACCTGGGGTGACAAGGAACAATGGCTAGAAGCTGCTGGAGAATAGGTTCAGGTTAGAGTTTAGGAGGCATTATTTCACTGTTAGGGTGGCTAGAATCTTCCTAGGGAAGTGGTCCTCGCTCCTACAGTTGGGTAAATTCAAAAAGAGGTTGGACGAACACCTGGGGTTGTGTGATCCCAGCATGTGCTCCAGCTAGTGGAGTGGGGTCAGACTAGATGATCTATTTAGGTCCTTTCTGACTCCTAACAACTATGAAACTATGAAACTAGGATGTCATCCTCTTGCTGTACTCAGCCTTGGTGAGGCCACAGCTGGAGTACTGCATTCAGTTGTGGGACTGTCTTTGTTCAGTTTTTAAGTTAATCCACTTACAAAGTAGGAATAAGGGCACTGTTACATGGTAACTTTAGGTGGCTTATTGAGCTCTTAGCCCCTGGACTGGCTCCATAGTTTTATAGTGCTTAGGGTTGGAAGGGACCTAAACAGATCATCAGGTCTGACCCCCTACCCCAGGCAGGAACGAGTATGGGGTCATAACACCCCAGCCAAATATCTGTCCATCCTCCTCTTGAAGGCTCCCAATGTAGAAGAGAGCACCACCTCCCTTGGGAGTCCATTCCAGAGCCTGGCAGCCCTAACCATAAAGTAATGTCTCCTGATGTTCAGCCTGATCCTTCTCTCTAACAATTTGTGGCCATTATTCCTAGTAACCCCCAGTGGTGCCCGGGGAAAACAGAGCCTCCCCCAATTCCCACTAGCCCTCCCTAGTGAGTTTGTAAACAGCCACCAGATCCCCTCTCAGCCTTCTCTTCTGGAGGCTGAATAGATTCAGGCCCTTCAGAGTCTCTTTGTAGGGCCTGACCCGCTGCCCCTTCATCATGTGAGTGGCCCTCCTCTGGACCCTCTCAATGCTAGCCACATCCCTCTTGAAGTGCGGCGCTCAGAACTGGATGCAGTACTCCAACAGTGGTCTGACCAATGCCGCATAGAGGGGAAGGATCACCTGCCTGGACCTGCTTATGATGCATCTGTAGATGCATGACAAGGTGTGCCTAGCTTTACTGACCGCTCCCTCACATTGGCGGCTCATGTTCATCCTGGAGTCAACAATGACTCCAAGATCCCTTTCTGCCACTGTGTTGACAAGAAGAGTGTTCCCCAGCCTATAGGTGTGTTGCTGGTTCCTCCTCCCTAGATGCAGTACCCTGCACTTGTCTGTGTTGAATTCCATTCTATTCTCATCTGCCAACCTCTGTGACCTGTCTAGATCTAGCTGGATTCTGTCCCTCCCTCCAGGGTGTGCCCACCTCACCCCACATCTTGGTGTCAATTTAGACAGCATGCTTTCCACCCGAACATCTAGATCACTGATAAAGATGTTGAACAGTACAGGCCCCAGGACAGAGCCCTGGGGGACTCCACTGCCCACATCCCTCCAGGTCAAAAATGACCCGTCCACCACCCCTCTCTGCGTGTGACCATCTAGCCAATTTGCCACCCATCTGACTGTGTAGGCATCAATACTTCAGTCACCTAGTTTTTTTGAGAGAATGTGATGGGAAACAGTGTCAAAGGCCTTCTTAAAGTCCAGGAAGACGACATCCACCTCCACACCCTTGTCCAGGGACTTTGTGACCTGATCATAAAAGGAAACCAGGTTAGTCAGGCAGGTCCTGCCCTCAGTGAACCCATGTTGGTTGCCCCTGAGCATTATCTCCCTTGCTGGACCCTTGCAGATGTGCTCCTTGATAATTTTCTCAAAGGTCTTCCCAAGGACCAAGGTGAGACTAACTGGCCTATAGTTACCCGGGTCCCCCTTTCTCCCCTTCTTGTAAATGGGGACCACATTGGCCCTTTTCAATTTCTCTGGTACCTGGCCAGAGCCCCATGAGTGCTCATAGACCCATGCCAGGGGTCCCGCTATGACCCCCATCGATTTCCTCAGCACCCTCAGGTGAAGAGCATCTGGACCTTCTGATTTAAACATGTCCAGCCCCTCCAACAATTCCCTAACTAGGTCATCCCTGACCCTAGGCATGGCGGTGCCTCCCCTGGGTCTGTCTGTAATCCTAGTGGGGGAAATGTCCCAGTCCCTGTTCAGGAATATGGAGGCAAAGAATTCATTAAAGAGGTCAGCTTTTT
>NW_005841912.1:1486882-1534278 GCF_000455745.1 Alligator sinensis
GCATTCCTGGATGCTTTTGCTGAGCCATGGGGGCTTTTTAGCACTCTTGTCCCCCTTGGTGTGCATTAGGACTGACTCCCTTTGAGCTTGGAGGATCATCTCCTTGAGGAACAACTACTCGTCTTGGACTCCCATCTCATTGAAACTCTGAGACCCCAGTGCCTCTCCTACTAATCTTTTTAGCTCATTGAAGTCAGCCCTCCTGAAGTTGAGGACTTTTGCCTTACTGCTTGCTTTCATCACCCTGCGCTGAATAGCAAATTCCAGCAGGTGATGATCACTGTCATCCAGGTGGTCGAGTACCCACAGACCCTTCACCAGGTCATCGCCTGTGGCAAGGACCAAGTCCAGCAAGGCATTTCCCCTGGTGGGACTATGCACCTCCTGGGTTAGGTGGAGGTCCTGTATCCTGGCTAGGAACCTACGTGAGCAGTCAGACCTGGTTGACTGCTACTCTCAGCAGATGCCTGGGTAGTTTAGGTCACCCATGACAACCACATCTCTTGACTTTACAGGGTCCCTGAGCTGACAAGAGAATTCCAGGTCCAGCTCATCCCCCTGGTGAAGTGGTCTGTAGTAGACACCCACTGCCAAGTCCCTTTCCCCATGACCCACTTGCATTCTAACCCAGAATGCCTCAGTTAACCCCTCTGCTGATCCCATCCTGATCGTTGAGGATGTGTTTTGCTATTTGACATAGAGTGCTACACTCCCCCCACTTTTTTCCTGCTCTTTCCCACCTGTACAGCCTGTAGCCCTTAATGTCCACTGCCCAGTCATGGGTAGAATCCCACCAGGGTTCCGTGAGCACCACTAGGTCTGGGTTTTTGCTTGCTAGCAGCATGTTAACACCTCTTAAGTGATTTGAAGCACTAACTATTTGGCTTAATATTATGCCACTCCAGGGCAAGATTATCTCTAATCCACACAATTTTGCTCCCATTTCATTAACCTGTGGCTACTCTCCACAGCTTTTCCACCCAAGTTGAAGTCCTCCAGTATCCCAGGAGGCAGTGGGCCCTCCTGAGTTGGGGCAAGTGAGGATGTAAGGTCACAGCAGGTCAGGCACAGCAACTCACCCCTCACTGGACACATCCAGCAGAGTGAGTACCATAGCCCCAGCATCTTTAATGCCACAATGCCTCCCACTGCTTCTAGGATCAGCTTTGCTCCAGGAGCAGAGCAAGTTGGTCTGAGGAGGGGAGAGGGGCACTGCCAGTCCCAAAGACAGTGTGGAGATGGTGTCCCACCACTCAGACTGACTCATTCTGCTCCTGCCAGGAGAAGAGCCAGTTAGAGCAGCAGCAGGGAGGTGGTGCCCCTCTCACTCAGACTGGATCAGTCTGCTTCTGGTGGGAGCGGAGCCAAGAGAAGTAACAGCCTGAGTTATGGCAGGAGGTACCACAGCTGCCATGCACTCCGGGGCTGCAACACTCACTCTGCCTGGTAGGAACAGTGAGCCTGTCCTTCTCCTAGCTCTTAGTCCTGCCTCTGCTCACCAAGCCTTTAGGGGCAAGTCACAGCTGCACAGGGGAAGGGCACTTAGAGCAGATTTTTTTCCTTTAATGTGTGACTGCTCCACTAAGATGAACAACACTGAGCTGATTAACATTTGTGCAGCTTTCAATGTAAGGTGTAACTAGGCCCTAAGATAAATGTGAAAGAGAGATCCCAGGAGCAGGGGAAGCCCAAGATTAACTCCATTTTCCCGCTCATCTCAGGTGGAACCTGGGATGTGGCCAAAGACTGAAAAACTGGGCAACACTTCCAGACCCAATGCTTATTCTGGATTGGTGATGGCAGGGCCCGGAGAGGTACTTCCAGCCCTGGAGAGGGGCAGCTAAAAGAGGACTGCAGGGTTGCAGTGGAGACGATGCTGGGGGACTCTCCTTTTTGCATCAGTCAGCACCTAGCATCCGGAGAAGAGCGCAAGCAGTTGGCATGGGTGGTCGGAAGATCACTAACTACCTCAAGTACTGACATGCAGGATGTCAGGGTCAGCAGTCTGACCAGACCTAGGCACTCGGGCTGAAGAGGAATTGGGCTAAAGGGGCATGGAAGTCTGAACCCCCAGTGAGTTGGGCACAGGGGAAAAGCCTTGCCCACAACCAAAGGCCTCAGTAGTTTTTTTTCCCTCTTATTTGGATATTTTTTGTAATTATTGGTGGGCTTAGAGTGAGTGGACCAGGGGGAGTTGACCCCAAAGATAATGCAGGCCCATGAATTAATCCTAGCCATGTGGGACCTATTAAAAAAAAAGGAATTTATTTGAATTCATAGAAGCTTGTATCCTCCCATGGCAGGGTCAGAGATTTTGCTGATCTCTGAGTGCAGAATACTTAGCCCACTAAAGGGCTTAATCATGTCTAACAGAAAGACCGGATACAAATTGCAGGTAGCCCGGATAGGCTCACCATCAGTAGCCCAGAGGGACCTTCACCTGAGATTAAAGTGTCCAGTAACTTTGGGGTGTGGTAAGGCCAAGTATAGGGTAGGAGAAGCCCCACAAAGCAATTCTTCCAGTAGCTTTTGACATATCACCCAGTGGAACCAGCTCCCCAGCAGTAGTGAGATCAAAGTTGTGGCAGGTAAGAGAACAACAGAGCACAGCTGGGGAATAGGATGCTATTCTCCATATACAGGTGCCATTTTGCAGAGAAGATGCCAGATCAGAGAGGGCCAAGGCATTACAGCACCTACCCTTGACAATAAACTATAAGGGCCTTGTTACACATTAATTCTGGGCGGCTTCTAGAACTCTTAACCCCTGGATTGTCCACACATTAACACGATTAAGTAGCTTAAAGCACTCCTTATGCAGCCCAAAGTTACATCACTCCAGGGCAGGATTATCTCTTGATCCTCATAACCCAGTTCCTGTTCCATTAAGGTGTGGCCACTTCCCACCAATGTGCCACTCGAGTTGAAGGTATGACTGCAAGCTAACACTTAGCCAATCCATATTTGTGCAGCTCACAGTGTAACATGTAAAAAGGCCCTAAAAAGATAGAATTAATGCAGAATATGGATGTTAATGCCAGAATAGCTATTACATTTTAAATCCACGGCATAGACAAGGCCTTCACCACCACAGCATAGACAATCTGAAATGAGATTATATGAATATTTGAGGGAACGTGCTCACATAAGGGAAATAACCAAACATATTTTAATTAATGTTGTTTCAAGTGTTGATCAGATCACTGTAGCATGTTTTAAGGATTTAATATTCCATCACAAAGATGTTATTTCAAAACCTTTGATGCAATTCTTCAAGCTATTTTTCAATCTCTGCTAGATTTCATCATTTGTACCAGTTATACAGGATGCAGTGCATTGTTGTGATATATGACATGACTAAGGAAAAGTGTGTGATTCAAACCTTGACATGGCTAAAACCATTCTTCCTTCTGCATTTCCTTCCAGCATGTAGATCTGAATCTTCCCAAAAGCAGATTTCAGTCTCTTCACCTGCTGACTCATTCTGCCTGGCTGCCAATGTGGTTAAACAGCTGCTTCTAACCAGCTTCTTTGTCTTAGCTGGGGAGGTCATTGGCCCTGCTCACTAACATTTTTGGACTGATAACTTGGGTTGTCTCCCATCACAGACCACGCAGTAGTTAATGGGATCATTTTCCATGAAGCATCATCCTACTCTCCCTTCCCAGAAGAAGCCCTCACTCTTGGGAAGGCTTCTTGTTTGGTGTTCCACCTAGAAAGAGTAAGTCTGCAGGTTGGGATGCCATTTCCTGAACTGTGCATTAGAATTCTTCATGCTGTTCAGTCACTTGATTTGGGCATGGTGGACATGTTTACACATGCATTTAAGCCCAGATTCTATCATACACAATTTCTAAACATCTTTAGTCTGTGCATTCATTTAAGGACATCATACATGACTTTAGCAATACCATTTGTTCTTCCCAGCCTGCCTTCATGATACCCAGGATGACACTGGTCAGCAGCCATGTATGAGTTCAAGAAGAGAGAGTCTGGTCCAAGCTTAAAGAACCTCCTTTGTGAAAGTTGAGAGAATCCAGAATGCACAAAATAAGACTTACACTGACAATATGGATGGTACTGAATCTGCTAAGCAGAAAATGAACTTTTCCACCAGCATTTCCAACCCCTGAAAGGATAAATTCACAAGACAAACCTCTGGGGACAGAAGTAGTTAGATGTCACTAAAATGATGACAGGGGTATAGCTTGTAGTTGTGTTGGTCTACGAGCATAGGCAGACAAGGTTCTTTGGATAAATCTGATACCTTTTATAGCTCAACTCAGATAGTTGGAAAAATTCTTCTTTGCAAGCTTTCAGGAACAAATACCCTTCATCAGGCTAAAGAAGCACCTGGAATTGGTTTGTGCTTTTTCTGGATAGAAGGAATAGTAAAGAGGCCAGAGGCTGCTATGCATGCAAGATAGCCAGTCACTGAAGATGGTAATTGAGGAGTCAGTGGGTGAGAGATAGGTTGGGGGAGAAGAGGGAGATTAATGTAGTTTGTAATTAGAGGAGAGTTACCTGCGGGGTCAGATGTTAGGCAGGTTATAATGTTTCATAAATTCAATGTATATATTTAGTCCATGATTTTTTGTGTCTAGTAGGTTGATGGAGTGAAATTTGTAGGCTCACCTGTGACAGGTATTTTGTAAATTCCCTTTGAGGATTAGAACTGAGAGATTGGAG
This sequence comes from Alligator sinensis, assembly GCF_000455745.1. NCBI lineage: Eukaryota > Metazoa > Chordata > Crocodylia > Alligatoridae > Alligator > Alligator sinensis. Next base: position 1,491,572 of record NW_005841912.1, read on the forward strand.
AAAGAGTGGTTTTCTTGTGAGAAATGTGCCCCCACCGGTAATTGGGTATTCTTGTCTTTGATAGATTTTCGGTGTGCATTCATTCTGCTATGCAGTTGTTGTTTGGTTTCCCCTACATATTTTCTATCAGGGCATTTGGTGCATTGGATGAGATATATTACATTGCTGGAGGTGCAGCTGTAAGATCTGGGAATGCTGATGGTTCTGTTGTGGGGTGTAGTTATTGCTGGAGTGGTAGAGATATGTTGGCAGGTTTTACATTTCTTGTCATGGCATGGTCTGTAGGGATGTGCAAAGCGTTGGGTACTGATTTGATTCAGAGGAGATTCAGCCCGATTTGGTGGTTGAATCTCCAAATCCTAATTGAATCAGGGGACCAGTAAAAAGGTCTGAATCGATTCAAAGCTCTCCGAATCATTTGGAAAAGATTCAGAGAGCTTTGATGATTCGGACAGTTCCAGGGAATAGTGATATGTCATAACCAGTGGTGTGCAATTCATGGGGTTTTCCTTCTGTATTGCAGCAATTCTTCACATGGTATCCGGGTGGCTCTTTCAAAAGTGTGATCTATCTTTCTGGAGGAGTGTCCTTGTTGAGTGAAAGCCATTACAAAAATAGGTGTGGTAACTTTTTTTCAGAGTGCACGGGGTTTACAATTCAGTGCTTAAATCCACATAGGCACTAAATGGGTAAAATAAGATCTTATCCTTTTTCACTAGAACCCACCAAAATTTATTAGAACTAGTAACAAAATTATTAAAGTGGCAACGTTGATGTCCATTCTTGGTCTACCCAGTGACCTGTGACCCTTCAGAAGAGATTAATGTGTGCATGCCCCTGTTCTGGGGGTAGAAACTGATTGAAATTCGCTCAGCCACAAAGTAATCTCTCTCTGGGAGAAGGAAATGGCCAGATGATGAGTGAGGTAGGAAGCAGGCTTCAGTGGAGGTTGCTGAAGAGGTTCGGGACAATCCAGAAGTTTAACAGAAGATAAGGCTGCAGACTGAGCTGCGGAATTACCAGCATAAGGTTGGGAGACTCAGGGAGTTGAGCAGAGGTTGCTAATTATCTATTCAGCAAGGAATTTTCAGCTAGTCATGAGCCAAGATGAGTTTTCTGTCTGTAACATTATAATCTTATTTCTATGTGTTACTGATTTCTGTAATTGCTTTAACAGTACTGAATCTTCAAAAGCTTTTTGTGAAATAACCTTAAGGATGATGTTAAATAAGCCTTATGACTTAAATTCACTTAAAGCAGAATTAGGTGAAGGCTGAAGAGAAACGTTCCAACTGGAAAAGACATTTAAAAAGCATTAATATGCTTGTTTTATAAATGATAGACTAAGTTACAGATAGAGATGTAAAATGATTGGGACTACTCAGACTTCCCATTAAGCAAACATTTACAATACCATACTTTGCTGTATTGATATCTAAGCAATTTGCTCAGTGTCATAGTGTAAACCTGCAGCAGACTCAAGAGTAATGAAGCATACCTCCTGGGACCCAGTCCAGGGCCTTGCCCACAAAACCATACTTCCTTCCTTCTTTAGATGCTGATTCCAGAAAACGTTTGCATACATGTTTAAGTCTTCTTGGCTTTGATTGAACTGGTGTAGGTGCTTTTAAAGCTAAGCTCATGTTTAAATGCTATCCTGTACAAGGATGCTTTCCCAAACTGGGGCCTGAAACCAAAGTTACTTTTAAGTCTTTGATTATCATGGGGACTTTACTTCTGATTATTGTATATCTACTGGGCTGTTTTGGATCATCATATTAAATGGAAACCATAAACCTGAGTTTGGTTTATTGGTTGTTTTATGTTTTTTTTAATTGTCTGACTTCAGTGTTCTGATCAGGGGCATTTTCAATACAAGGAGAAGGCTTCAGTAGTAGTGTGGCATGATCAGTCTGATGTATTTAGCTCCTTTTCTGATGAAATTCTAAAGATGAATATCTCGGTTGCGAGGAAGAATGTGCTAATAGTATGGAATTCTGTGATTAGGGATGACTGGAATGCATGTGATTTTCGTGACTAGTATGGACAAGTGTTATAGGACAAAGAGATTTCCCAGATTATTGAGTCTAGTCTGTCCCCTGCTGACACAGGCAAACTTGTCAGTGTGATCAGAGCTGGGCTGCCCGCAGTGCTGTCCGCAGGCAGGGAAGGGAGAGAGGAGAGGGGAAGGAGCTGTGGGCTGGGGTTTGCCCAGCCTCAGCTGGAGCGGAGGCAGGTGGATTCCAGCCCCCCTGCCTTGTGGCCCCCCCAGTTCCCTCCCCCTTCAGCTCAGGTCAGGCAAACCGCATCCTGCAGCTCCCTCCCCTTTCCTCCTTCCCACTCCCTTCCTGCAGACAGCACCAGAGCTGGGAGCGAGGAGCAGGGCTAGGGAAGAGAGGCTGCTAGTAGGCTTCTCTGCTCAATCAGCTCCCAAGTGCAGTTCAATTCCCCTCCCCCTTGCCCTGACCCAACAGGTGAATGTCTTTTCGGTCGGGGGGTCACTCTAACTCATAGCATTTTATGTGAAGCACCATGCCTTAGAGCAGGGACCTGCATGTCTGTCAGTGCCCTCAGTACCGTTTGTAACTTGATCAGTCTCCATCAAAGTAGTTAGGTTTTTACATCCTACTATGCTTAGTGGAAAGCCAGAATCTCGCTCCTCTGAATGTGAAAAACCCTTCTTATTTTCTGTCTACATTTATTCAAGCCCAGTTTATACTCATCTGTTTTTGTGCCAGCCTTGTCTTATACTTTAGATAGCTCTTCACTTTCCCTGCTGTTTATCTGTACAGTCTATGTATACACAGCAATCATATCCCTTCTCAGTCTTTGTATTGCTAGTATGAGCAAGCCAAGCTTTTCTAGCTTCCTCTTGTGTGGCAGGCTCTTCATTCCTCTGTTCTTCCTTGTAGCCCTTCTCTGCATCTGATACAATTTAAATTTATTTTCATTGAACATAAGTGTCCGGTTATATACGATAAGGTATCAACAATAATTTTTACCCTGCCATTACTTCTTTCCTGTCAGTATAGGAAGTACCTCTCCTTCCACATTCTAGCTTCATACTTGTCTTTCCTACAGCTGTTTTACATATGTGACTCAAGGTTTTGAGAGGTAGTTAGCCATACTAGTCTGAAGTCAGTCAGAAGGCAGGGTAGATATGCACCTTTATACACTAACTCAGTGGAGCTCAACTTTTTGAGTCAACAGGCCTGGAGCCTCACTGTGCACTAGATTGGGCCCTGGGCTCCAGCACCACCCTCTCCCTGCCCCACACACCAGGACTAGACCCTGAAGGTCTGGCACCACCCCCTGCTGCCCCCCTTATGCCAGGATTAGGCCCCAGGGGTCTAGCACCACCCCCTCCCAGCTTCTTACACTGTGATTGGGCTCAAGTGCTGGATCCAGCTCATAGGGCTCAGAGATCTCTTATGAATCCACAGGCTTGGCAGCAGGGGGGGAGTGCAATCACTGGCCCACTACCAAATTTCCAGACTTGGTGGGGAGCCATGTGGGCCAAATGACATAGTGCTGTGGGCTGGAACTGGGCCACAGGCTGGAGGTTGAGCACCCCTGGACTAACTATATTTATAAAGGTGCATATCTACCCTGCCTCCTTAAGGCTTTGGTGTAAATTTACTTTGTGCTATTCCAATTCATGGAATTTTGTCCTGTGGCAAACTTGGGATATAACAGGAGCAGACATGCATTCAGGTTCCAGAGTCTGAATATGCACTGCTCATGCTTCACCATTGGAATGATGCTGAGAAGAAATTCCAGTTTGGCTTGCTGTATGATTTGTCGAGAACAATGCAGAGGAAAGTAATGACTTGCCTGCAGCCTGCTTGCCTGACACTGGCTTCAACTTTCCCTCAGCTCATGAGGAACGCTGTGCCTTAGGAGACTGGGAGGCTCATACGAGAAACTGAGACATGGGGGCTGGCAGTCCTGTGGGGGAAACAGGCTCAGGAGGCCAGATCAGGGTTGCCAACTGCCTGTTTATGGACACAGCATAAAAAACAGGCTACAAATACCTGTCCATAAAGTCCTTTAAAAAACAGAGCTATCCATAAAAAAAAACCAAAGCCCCTGGGAGCTGGATGAAGATACCCCCTTGGAAAAAAACTGAGTGCAAAGCATTGAAAAAAAGACAGAACAGGTCTGCTCCAACCAGTGTCTGAGCGGGTGTGCATCAGTCTGCATGGAGCATTCTCTCAGTGCTTTGTATCCCATAGGAGACCCCCAAGCTCCCTCCCCATCCTAGCCATGTGGTGCTGCTGCTGCATATCTGTGCCTGCCTATAACACTGCTGGGTCATGGGTAGGCAGGTGATAGCCCTTCTTTGGGGGTCTGGGCCAGGAAAGGGGGATGAGGATGGTGGGGATAAGGCTGGAGGATGGGCTAGGGTGGAGCAGCATGGTGCAGAGTGTAGTCAGGGGAATCAGGTTTTGGGAATGAGTAGGGAACCTTGGGGTGGGGACAGCACAGTGTAGTACCACTACTGCAGTCAAGCAGGACTGCCAACCCCCCCAAATTTTTTTGACTGATAATCTGCAAACTTTTTTACTGATAATCAAACATTTGAACCTAGCCCTAGTCCAGAGCCTGGCAGAAGAGTTAAATTTAGGTTATGTAAAGCATATTTTAGTAAAAACATACTAGTAAAAAAGGTTGGTTGTCAGTAAAAAGTTTGCAGATTGCCAGTAAAAATAATTATATTAGGTTGGTAATCCTGGACCAGATGATCATAGCTAGCCCCCCCTGCTCTTTCCCGGGGAACCCACGTAGAACCCTAGCCCCTCCGTGCAATACCGGAAGGGCCAATATTCCAGTTCACAGCCCCTTGGGATAATTAAGGGTTAATGTTTGCCTCCAAAGCAGTGGATGAAGACGGAAACAGCTGAATTCCACGATGCTGGATGACAGCAAAATTTATGTGGAGCAGACACATATTTGATGTTTCCACTAAAGAACTCACTCTCCCTAGATGAACCTTGACAGAAAGGGCACAACTTTGCAACTTTTTGTTTGCACTGTTTGCGCTTGCAATATCACAAATGGCTTGATCATGTGTCTGCCCACACTTTGGGATATTACATATGCATTTGTAAATTGAATGTGTGCCTAGGCCCGCAGTTGTCAATGGATCCCCTTCTTCCTCAAATGTTTCCATTTGATGAGCTGCCAATTTACAGCAAACATTCTTATCAGTCCCTGACTTGCACCTTGTATTACTAAATGGGTGCATCTACACGAGAAGTTTACTGCACATTTGACTGTGTAATAAACATCTCATTGTTACCATGTGCTCCCCTATTAAGGTGCACAAAACTAATAAACTCCACATCAGGGCAGTACTTGTAAGTACAAGTCCCAACCTGCTACAGAGTTTTTCATGCACCGCAGTGCACATGTAGATGCTGACTGGCTAGCTGGGGCATAAGGTTGCTTCAGAGCTGGGGCTGCCTGCTGGCTAGCCCTGCACTGAAACATCCTCATGCCCCAGCCAGCCCCTCTACAGCACATTGAGCCCAGTCAGAGCAGCCCAGGCTGGCTCCCCACTGACCTCCCAGGCCTCTGGCCAGCCAGGGCTGCTGTAACTGGGCTCAATGTGCTGCTCTCCAGGCACACGTGCAGATGCACACCCAGGGAGTTTCTCAGGAGCAATACATTCTGGAGCAATAAGCTCCTCAGTTTATTGTTGCCCCCTAATGGCACTTGTAGATGTGCCCAATGCCAACTTATTTCATCCAGTCCCAAGGTCACCCAGTTCATTTTGTGTTGATATCCCAATCCTTCTGTGTACTGATATTGCTTTTCCAAGTTGCATGATTAGCACATTTCAGAAGTATGGTCTTGTTTTTTGTATCATGGTCACTAGTGAATATCATCATCATAATCAGTTTCCTGGATTTGAGGATGCTAAGGCATCCAGAACTGATCAATCTAAACATCTCAGCCTAAAGAAATATCCATCTAAAGATTCTCATTGGTGTTATATATCCATATTACTCACTAGGCTAATTTGTGACAAACGTTTAACCCATGTACCCTGCAACGTCACACATAATCTCATTGCAGATATATAGTGTGTGCTCCTGCTGCTGTCACTCCATCAGCCAGCATGCTTGTCTTGCAGACTGGCATTGTGTCTCTGCACAAATAAGTTAACATCTTGTTTGATCCTTACCCAACATATGCCCCCAGTGGTTTCTAGAGGTCAACTGGTCTGAACAGGGTGAAACTTCAGTAAGTTTCTAAAATGCTTTATTCTGGATAGTTTCCATTTTACTGACTGCTTTCCAGTTCTCCATAAAGCCGCTGCTTAGGCATACACTCATTAGTAATTACTCATGTATGTAGCATGAAGAGCCCAACAGGACTGTATTTTTATTATCAGTGCCCCAAAGCTGTAATAACCCTCTTTTTGCAGAATCTTGGCATGGGATACTTGGTCAAACCATAAGACTCTTGGGTGTGAACACAGAATATTAATGGACTTTCTCCAGCTTCTGAAGTGTCAGTGTAACATCCAGGTTTCACACCATAAAGTAAAATAACAAAAACTGCAGCCTTGTAAAGCTTTACTTTTGTGGAGATCTTGATTCTTAATTCTCTCCAGTCAGCTTGTCAAAGGCTGCATTTGATTTTAAGACAGAAATCAATTTCTGCAATAGTATGACTTGGTCTGTCAGTATACTGCCCAGGTAGAACTTGTGAGTCACAGGAAGTCACTTTTCATCAATGTGCAATGCATGCAAAACATAATCAAGGTGCATGCCCACATATATATACTCTCAGTCTTCATTAAGGTAATTGTGAGGACAAAGCTGTCTGCAGCCACCCATCATACCCAAAAAACACCTGTAAGTCCAGTTCAGAATGCATAGCTAATGCATGGATCCATATAGAGCAAATTGCAAAGGAGTTGAGTGGTGATGTATTATTGCAGCCTCATACAATTAAACAGTACAGAATTTCATATAAACCAGAATATTGCTAAATGCTTTCTCTGGAAGTGCTGCATAGAACAGAGTGAATAAAATTGCTCCAAGGATACAGTTTTGTTTTACTCTGTTACAGACAGTGAAAAGCTATCAGTGCTGGTACATACTTTGCCATGCATTTCTTTGTGAAACTGATGGAGGACTTGAAGAAACTTTCCAAGATAGCCAAACCTATCCAATAGGCTCCAGGGGTCAGATTAACTGACCATATCAAACACTTTTTTTACATCAGTGAAAGCCACGTACAGAGAGAAATTTCAATTCTGTTCATTATATATCTTCCAACAAAAAAAAGTCTACCTACCTGGCTCTGAAACACTAAAATATGAAATATATTTCAAATTTGATCAAAAATGTTTCCAAATATAAACAGCAACTCTTAAGGAGCAAATTTCCTGAAATAGCTATGTAATTCCATAAATCTAGCATATAGGTAGGACTGGAACATGCTATTAAATGTCTTTATTGCAAAAACTGCTTGCAGGCTCATTACAGGAGAAAGTAATTTGTCATAATAAGCCTATGACTGCATCTTCATCCACTCCTGATATGGGGGTTGCCCCATAATTATCTGAAGTTACCTGCACAAGCTGCTTCTGGAAAGCAAATGTGATACATCTATAGCAGGGTAGGCAAAATACAGCCCACAGGCCAAATCTGGCCCACCAACTGACTGGATTCAGTCTGTGGCTGCCCCCCGTGGTGGTCCGCATGGGGCTGAGTCCCACCCATCCCAACAGGGCAGCCCACACTGCATTCCAGCCCACACCAAACAGCCCAAACCCCAACCCGTGTGCACAGTTTCTGGCAGGGCTGTTCTGTGTATGGCTGCAGTCAGCTGGGTCCTGTTCTGCTCCCGTTGACTCCAGCTGCAGCTCCTCCACCTGCTCCTGACCCTGGTGTGCTGTTCTGAGCAGTGGAGGACCTTCAGCTGGGCAGCATGTGTCTCCAGGGGCTCTGGCTCCCAGAGACACAGGGCTCTGGCTCCAGCTTCTGGCTGCCTTCCACCTGTTCTGCTCACCTGGCGTAATGAGCAGCCACCTGTGGGTGGGCAGAATAATTAGAGGCATCTGGGAACTGGAGCCAGAGCCCCACGTGCTAGAGAAAGAGCCACCCAGCTGAAGCTTCCCCCTCCCCCCCCCACACCTGCCCAGAGAGGAGCAGCAGGAGCAGGAGCAGGAGCAGCCACCACTGAAGGCAAGGGGAGCAGAACAGCACCCAGCCAGCTGCAGCCACAGCAGGAACAGGTCCACTGGAAGCTGCGCACATTGGTCAGGGCCTGGGCTCGTGAGCAAGGGCAGAAGTGCAGCGTGGACTGCCCAGAGTGGGAGCAGGTGGGACTTGGCCCGACTGCCTGGGTGAGTTCTGCTGCATGCCCCCCTGATTCCTCCATCCCTGGTTCACTCCTGGCACCTAGCATCCAGGCAACACCCCCCTCTCCCCCACACACATGCCCCCTCCACACACACCCACACACACCCCCATACACATACCCCCCACATTCCCCACAGGGCAGGGGCATGCAGGGAGCAGATCACCACTCAGCTCAGACCCTGGGCCTCAGTTGCCACTGCCCTGCCAGCCCCATGATCCCAGCTTTGCTCACTTGTCCTGTTCCTGCACTCTGCCCACATGCCCAAAGACTTACAGGGAGTTTTGGTGAGTTGTTGTGCACTGGGGGTGGAGGGGCAGGGGGGCAGAGGGTGCTAACGCAGCCCACAACAGCTCATCAGAATTTCATGTGTGTCCCGTGGGCCCAAATAATTGCCCACCTCTGCACTATAGGAACTGGCTGGACTCATTTGAGTCCCGTTTTTGTTTTTAGGGTTTGTTTTTTGTTGTTGTTTGTTCTCCCGCCCTGGCGGGGGGTCGGGCTAGAAGATCTATTAGGTCCCTTCCGACCCTAAAACTATGAAACTATGAAACAAATTCAATACTATGGGCATGTTTACATGTTCTATGGGACACAGCACCAGGCGCTTTAATTAGCAAGCATTAATTAAAAGTGCCTGTGCATGACGTGTATCAGCGTCCCTGCATGTCTGTGTGCTGAAAAAATGGTGGCAGGGCAATTTGAACTAAAGTTCATTGAGCATATTTTATTTCAAAGCGTTCCACCACTATCTTTTCAGTGCAGGGCCACACGGGGATGCTGATACATGATGTAGATGGCGGGCACGTCAATTTCTATGCTCCAGCAGACTTGATTAATTAATCAGTTAATCAAGTCTGCTCCTCATATGTCTGTAGGAGCCCCATAAGTTCAATGAACCTGCTGTGTTTCAGGTCCCATACTGAATTTCTAGCTGCACCTAATTTCTGCTGGATACAACTGACAGAAAAAGCCACTATAAGATTTTTTTTTCTGATCCTTCATTCTGGCCTTAGCTATATATGATGCCAACCCTGAAGTAATTGCTATATGCTTATGGCTAAAGTACTCTAGCTAGCAGCAGTTTACAAGAAGCCATCTGCCATCAGGGCTAGATGGAGATTATGTACTCTCTCCTGACCTATGCACTAGGGTAGGGTAAGTAGGAGGTGGCTATTCCAGCTGGAGGCTCCTAATAAAAGGGTAACTCACACTACTTAGATCTATTTGCTTTCAAGTCTGTTTTGTGTCATGAAAGTAATGCAAAGAGCCCAAATCGTAACACCACCTGTAATCCAGTCATTCCATTCAAGCACAGCATGGAGACCTCTGTAATGCTGTCATAATACCTGATCTCAGTGGCATGTTGCTGCAATTAGTGCAAACTAACACATTTTTCATGTTTGACAGACAGAATATAATTTGCTTTTTAATGCTAGAATGTTAGTAACTTAGGGGAATTTCCCCAAAAGTTACCGTTGTAGAATGGCAATCCCACATTATGCTTTATTGAAAGTTCAAAAACAAAACAGATCATCAAAGGGGAAAAAAAAGAGACTTCCCAAGCAAGGCTAGTCAGATTTGTCACTGATAACATCCGCTCTGTTGAATCTCCTGTGCTCGTGATTCACTACAACTGTAAACAGAAATATATCTGAGGCAGTCTTTCAAGTGCAATGAGCTATAGAACTGAAGAAAAAAATAATTTCTTTGGGGTAATTTTATGGCATTGTTTTAGTTGTAAACAGCCAGTGGTCTTGAGCCAAGGACAGAAATTTACTTATTTCTCAAACTTTCTGATTCATATCCAAAATAGTAAAGCAAAAACTTTTTCAGTGGTAAATTGGCTAGGATAATATAGTTGGGGATGGTCCTGCTATGGGCAGGGAGTTGGATCAGATGACCTACGGAATTCCCTTCCAAGTCTAATTTTCTGTGATTCTATTATTCTATAAGTGTTTGACCTGACTGTTTAATGTTAATGGAAATTCATTTTTGTTCTGCTTTTTGATTACTCTGACACAGGGCAAAGCAGACACTGTTGAGCTAGTAGCAGGTGGAAGGCTGGGCATTGTCTTATTGCAGTAATACTGAGTTCCACATTAAACGACTTGTTACACATTGCACTTTCAGCTGTGCAAACGTTGATCGGTGTTAGTGCTAGCTCGAGTTTGAAGCAGTCACACCTTAAGGCTACAAACTGTCTCTGTCTGTCCCCCACTTGCTCAGATGTGTCCCGCCACTAGAGGGCTGGCAAAGCAGGGGTCAGACTAGGAGCTACAGCTGTGAATTGCCACTACAGGGCCAGGATAGGTTTCCATCCCAAAGCCCCAGCCCTCTTTCCTGCCTATGCAGGGGGTCGGACTCAATGATCTATTAAGGTCCCTTCCGACCCTAACATCTATGAATCTATGAATCCCTGCTGTAGATGGAGGTGTTGTAGAGATGGGTTGGGAGGGGACAGGAACATGAAGCTGGGAGGCAGAGGGTTAATGGAATGGGGTTAGGTAAGGAAATGGGAGATGGAAAGGAAAGGGGGATGGGGGAAAGGGGATGAAATGAAGGACATCAGCTACTGAGGAATAAAATAAAAAATGGGAAAAAAAGAATTTAAAAAGACATAAAGAACTAAATTGAAGGTATCATGTTTAAATAAATTGGGATTGGGTGTGGTGTGTGCTGATCATGCTTCCCAGGGAGGTTGGGAGCAGATAGAAAAGGCACTTCTAAGGGAGCTACTGCCCCTACCCTGGAAAGAAAGCCCCAGCTCATGGGGACCCAATCTGGCTCCCTACCTTGTTCCCCCCACCCCTTCTAGAACCCACTCCCAGACCTATACATGTCCTGTTACCTGGCTAGGTGGCATATGGTCTGCAGGCTGTTTGAATAGGGTTGCACCTATGGAGGTGAGAAGGTCACAACCCTGGTGGCAGGAACAGAAGTTGGCTTGGTTCCAGAACTCCCCCCACCCAGGCCAGCAGAGTTCAGGGGCTGGAAAGTTTGTCCACACAGAAAACAGGGTGAGGAGGGAACACTGCATCTTGGGATGCTGGAGGACTGCAACTTGGGCAGCTCATCTGTGTGAAGTGGCCACATAGCAGTGGAACATGAGCTAAGTAACACTGATCAGAGATAAACCTGACCTGGAATGGCATAACTTTAAACAGCCTAAAGTGCACTTAAAACTAGTTTCAGGTGTTAGTGTGTGGACAATCCAGGGGTTAAGAGCTCCAGGAGCTACCTAAAACTAATGTGTAGTAAGGCCCTCATTTCTGTGCAGCTAAGCAATGGCATGTTTTCTACAGACCCTCCTTCCTTCCTATAGATCTGAAGCAGCCATACACTGTGTCCAGGCGCCACCATGTGGCACATTTACCTAACTGCATTCTTCTACTCCTGCAGTAGTGACAGCAATATTTTAGCAACATAGTAAGAACACTTTCACCTTTTACACAAAACTATAGATTATTTAGATGTAACACAATCAATTATTAACAATACTTTGTGTTTATTTGCATGTCTCCAATAATATTATGGAGGCTTTACAGCCAGGGAGGAAGAGAAGATCTCTATACCTGACAACAGCCAAATAGAGTAAAGGAGTAGAGAAGAGAATCAAGAGGAACAGTATGGTTGAAAGGTCAGGATAACCACATGTTTGGTTATCCCCACGATTTTTGCAAAGATTATGTTTATTATTTTTGCACACCTTGTAAAAGAAAAAGGAAGGAAAAGGGAAAGTAACACGTAGAAAATTATGGGGGATGGGACTAAGGAGGAGTATAAGAGTATTGCTCAGAAATGCAGAGATGAAAACAGAAAGGCCAAAGAGCAACTGGAGTTGCAGCTAGCAAGGGACATGAAGGGTAACAAGAAGGGATTCTACAAGTATGTCACCAACAAGAGGAAGATCAGGGAAAGTATGGGTTTACTAAATGCAAGAAGAAAACTATTGACAGATGAGTGGAAAAGGCTGAAGTCCTCAATGCCTTTTTTCACCTCAGACTTCATAGGCAAAGTCAGTTCCCAGACTACAGCATCTGGCAGCACAGTTCAGGGAGGAGGTAAGCAGCCAACAGTGGTGAAAGAACAAGTTAGGGGCTATTTAGGAAAGCTGGATGTGTACAAGTCCATGGGACCAGACAAAATGCACCTAATAGAAAACTGACTGGATCTTTGGGTTCTGAGGGTAATAGTCAATGGCTTGATGTCTAGTTGTCAGCCAGTATCAAGTGGAGTGCCCCAGGGGTTGGTCCTAGGGCCAGTTTTGTTCAATATCTTCATCAAAGACCTGGAAGATGCAATGGAGTGCACCCTCAGCAAGTTTGCAGATGACACTAACCTGCAGAGAGACATAGATCCATTAGAGTGTAGGGCTAGGACTGAGAGAGACCTTGAAAAATTGGAGGATTGGACCAAAAGAAATCTCATGGGATTAAATAATGAGAATTTTGGACAGAGCAATCCCATACATCAGTACAGGCTGGGGGCTGACTGTCTAAGCAGCATCTCTGCAGAAAAGGACCTCGGGGTTACAGCGAACAATAAAGCGGAATATGAGCCAACAGTGTTACAAAGAAGTCTTGTTGTGAAGAAAGCTAACGGCACACTGGGCTGCATTAGTGGGAGCATTGCCAGCAGATCAAGGGAAGTGATTATTCCCCTCTATTTGGTGCTGGTGAGGCCACATTTGAAGTCTCTTGTCCATTTTAACCCCCCCCCCCCCCGCCCCCAACACAGAAAACATGTAGATAAATTGGAGAGAGGCCAGTAGAGGGCAGCAAAAGTGGTTAGGGGGCTGGGGCACATGGCTTCTGAGGAGAGGCTGAGGAGCTGGGCTTATTTAGTCTAGAGAAGATAGAGGGGATTTAATAGCAGCCTTCAACTACCTGAAGGGTGTTTCCAAAGAGGATGGAGCTAAATTGTTCTCAGTGGTGGCAGATGACAGAACAAGAAGTAGTGGTGTTAAGTTGCAGGCAGTGAAGTTTAAGTTAGATATTAGGAAGAATTTATCACGAGGAGGGTAGTAAAACACTGTAACAGGTTACCCAGAGAAGTGGTGGAATCTCCATCCCTGGAGGTTTTTAAGACCCGGCTAGACAAAGCCTTGGCTGGGATGATATAGTTGGGGACAGTCCTACTTTAACCAGGGAGTTTGATCATTAGATGACTTCCAGAGGTTCCTTCTAACCCTAATTTCTATGATTCTACCTTTTTCCCCTATGTCAGTGAGAGGAGGCTGTGTGGACTGGGGTTTAAAGGCTCCTTGAATGGGACATGCTGGACCAAAAAGATTCAGGCCAGGTCAAGGAGTCAGGAGAGCCAGCCCAGAAGAAGGCCCTGAGACAGGAGGAATAAAAGAGGGTAAACCAGCCATTTTTTTTCATTCCTGAGAAAAAAAAATTGACAACTATATATTTCACTTCTTAAGGGGAAAAAAAAGCCTGAAAATGTTTAGTTTAAATATAGAATTTTTTTTTTGCCAGAATTGGAAATCTTTTTGCAAAAATGTCATTTAATCAGAAATCATTTTCCATCGAAAAACATTTTCACGGAAGATTTTCAATCAATTGATTGTGCAAAGAGTTGAGTGATGCAGTTCCCACAAATTCAAATTGATGCTCAGTATTGCTTATGGCCACTCCATATATCCAAGTATGTAAGGCCTCTGGAGCCTGACAGCAAAAATACCCTAGCATTTTTAGTATCTTAGGCAGGAGTTGTAGGGAGATTCTGAGTGCCAGAGAGCAGGAAGGGTAAGGGGTAAAGTTTATTTTATTTATTTGTTTTATTTTTCATTAAACATGGAGAGCTAAACATAGATGGTACATGTACAACCCCCAAAACAATTAATACTTAGACACAGCATGGCTGGGCTACATTTTGGGATCACTTGAAATGAGGAGATAAGTGAAAGATTCTGAGCCTATTAAACATAGGGCTGTCATCCACATACAACAGTGAAAACCACCAGAGGCCACTGTAGCTCAAAGGCTGAGAAAGAGCTACTGCGCCTTACCTGTATGTATATGGGTGGCTCAGGAAGGCAGTCTCTATACTCTGATTTCCCTTACAAAACTTGAATTCTCAGATAACAGCTTCCTAAAATACAGTTTTGACGGATGAGAGAATGTGATCAGAGACTGTTGTTATGAAGCTGCTCTTGAAGATATTGTTTCCATGTCATTTGACATTAGATTGAGTTATTTTATTGCCCAATAGTCCCTGCTCTTTTCTTTCCACTGAATACCTAACATGAATGGGGAACTATACTGAGTTGTGGGCCATGTCTACACTAAAACTGTTGCTAGCACCATTAATAGCAACATTAGGAGCCCCGGCATACACACAGATCTCCCATGGCCTTTGCCTTCTTAAGCAAGTGGTTTTATACGCCTGCTGAGAACTGGTCTGATAATTGTCATTCTTAAAAAGGTGGAGTTTTTCCAAAGCCCGTTCTACATTAGGACCTCACTGTTGTTAAAACAGCTGACTCCAGAGGGCCTTACAAAACCTTTAGTATTTGGAAAAGTCAGGCTCCCAGACCCTCCTTCTTCCTCTGACTGATTTATAAAGGCAAGAGACAGAGGAGCAATAAGGCAGGGGTAGAAATAGAAAGCAGAGGAACAACTCCACCAGCTGATACCAGGAATCAGAAATCATCTTTCCAAATTCATAGATTTCATAGACGTTTGGGCTGGAAGGGACCCCGAAGGATCATCGAGTCCAGCCCCCTCCCCCAGGGGTAGAAAGGCAGCAGGGATCATAGGATCCCAGCAAGATAGACATCCAAATATGTCTTGAAGGCATTCAAAGTGAGTGCTTGAACCGCCTCCAGCAGCAGGCTATTCCAAACCTTGGGGTCGTGGACAGTGAAGAAGTTCTTCCTGATGTCCAGCCTGAAACAGTCATGGAGGAGTTTGTGACCGTTTGACCTTTGTCATCCCTTGGGGCGCTCTGGTGAACAGACGTTCCCCCAGATCCTGATGCGCACCCCTGATAAACTTATAGGTGGCCACCAGATCATCCCTGAGCCTGCGCTTTTCCAGGCTGAAGAGCCCCATGGCTCTCAGCCTCTCATCATAAGGTCTGTTTTCCTGACCTCTGATCATGCGCATGGCTCTCCTCTGCACCCTCTCAAGCTTCTCCACATCCTTTTTGAATTGTGAAGCCCAAAACTGGATGCAATATTCCACCTACGGCCTCACCAAGGCCGAGTACAACGGGAGAATGACATCCCAGGATTTGCTTGAGAAGCATCTATGGATGCAAGCCAGCGTTTTGGTCGCTTTACTAGCTGCAGCATCACACTGAAGGCTCATGTTCATCTTGTGGTCAACCATGACCCCCAAGTTCCTTTCATCTGTAGTGCTAGCTAGCGTAGCACTGCCGAGCCTATAAGCATGCTGCAGGTTTTTCTTCCCAAGGTGGAGAACCTTGCATTTTTCGGTGTTGAACACCATCAGGTTCTCATCCGCCCATTTCATGAGCCTGTCAAGATCCTCCTGGATCACTCTCCTGTCCTCAGGTGTGGATGCTTTACCCCAGAGTTTGGTGTCATTGGCAAACTTGGCCAGTCCACTTCTGACACCAATGTCCACATCACTGATGAAGATGTTAAATAGTATAGGCCCTAGGACAGAGCCTTGAGGGACCCCACTGGTCACAAGGCTCTGTGGCGATGGTGATTTATATGGTGATTGCCCTCTGACATGATCATGGCAGCAGGTATCCAAGATTAAATGAGGAAATGTTAGGCTGTGGGTTCATCTACACATACATTAATGTGTTGTAATTATGGTGCATTAAGCTTAGTCCCTGTAATGCCAATGCATGCTTTTTTGGTGATGATAATGTGGAGTAGATTAATTCTACTGCACATTAGCACAGATTTAGCACAGATTTTGCCCACCACACTAATGCACAGTAGAATTAGTCTACTATGCTCAAAGTGTCACGTGTAGATGCACCCTGTGAGATGCAAGAGGGACATGACTAGTGCATGGATCACTGTGAAGAAGAAATGATCTGTGCCTGGGTTACATCCCTCTTGGAATAAGTAGGGAAGCTAGTGGCCAAAATATGATTACATTTTCACCTGGATCAATGCAGCTACACACTGACCCTTTTCTTACAGTGATGACTCCCTTAAGAATGGGATTGGGTCAGTGAGTCTTTTTGTGTGGTCCTTGCTTCTAACCCTTAAATGAACTCATTTGAAATAAAATGTATCTGAGTGTAGAGGAAAGAGATAAGAAACTATTTGGAGATCCCACCCAGAGAACTGGAGCCTTGGTGCTGCTGTTGGAGCTAGCAATTAGTATCCAAAATATACACATCCAAATGTGTTCAAAAGGCTATTAGGCCTGTGTGAAGCAGCTAGTATTGCTTCAGATTCGGATTCGGCTGATTCGGGGGACAGCGATTCGATTCGGTGATTCAAATCACTGCCCCAAATGGATTCGGCCGAATCTGATTTGGAGATTCAGTTACTGCTGAATCTCTGAATCTCCAAATCACCTAGGCCCGGCCCATCCCTGCCCCAGCTCCCAGCACTTTATTAAAAAAAGCCCCTACTCACTGGGTGCTGCCAGGCGGGGGGAGATCCCCGCTGCCCCCCACTGCCCCATGCTGCATAGGGGGCTCTGTACAAGCCCCCCGGCTCTCCCCCCACTCCCCTAGCCCCCACATGACTGCTCTGCCTGCCACTGTTCCGGCCCTTTAAGAAAAAAAAACAAACCAAAAAGCCCCCACACTCACTGTTCCTGCTGGCAGGGGACAATCCTCGCTGCCCCGCACTGCCCCGCACCATGTGAGGGGCTCTATACAAGCCCCCTGAAGCCACTGCAGGAGCGGTGAGTCCTGGGGCTTTTCTCCATTTTTTTTTCTTAAAGGGCCAGAGCTGGCCTGGGCAGGACACCCATGGGAGGCCTGGGGGAGCAAGGCCTTGTGGCAGAGCTCCTCATGCAGTGTGGGGCAGTGGGGGGCAGTGGGGATCGCCCCCCCCCCACCCAGCAGCACCCAGTGAGTGGGGCTTTTCATAAAGGGCCGGGAGTTGGGGTGGGTGGGGTAGCCATGGGGGGACTGGTGGAGTGGGTGGCAGTCGGGGTGGCTGTGGGAGCAGGCAGCAGATGGAGCCTAGAAGGGGTCACCTCATGGTCCACTCCCCTCTTCTCCGCCAGCTACTTACCAGCTCTGAGTCCAGCTGCAGCTCCCTGCTGCAGCCACCGGGGACTGTCCGAATCATCAAAGCTCTCCAAATCTTTTCCAAAAATTCAGAGAACTTTGAATGGATTCAGACCTCTTAACTGGCCCCCTGATTTGATTCAGTTTTGGGGATTCAGCCAACAAATTGGGCCGAATCTCCTCCAAATCGAATCACCACCCAAAGCTTCGCGCAGCCCTAGAGGTTATATCACAAAGAAGCCTCAGGCCTGCGAGGGGCCTTGCTCACTTTCAGGTTGTAGGGATTTATTTATTTATTTTGTTTGTCCTTTATTTCAGTTAACTATAATATCCTGAATAGCCAGTATATGACAGGCTGAGATAGTCATTGCAGCCTCTTGCCCCAAACCTGCAGAACTATGGGCTATCTGTCAGGTAAATACAATCTAGCACAGCAACAGATGCAAAATATAGGCAATCACCACCAGTGATGCGAAGCATATACATAAAATACTATCATCCACAGCACTGTCTTCTGCTTCCTGTATTAGCTGAACTGGTTCCTTCATTGTGCTGCCAAACACTGGTGTCTGGAAACTGTCCATTCAGTTGATTAGCTAAAAAAACGCCAGGATGTTACTCATGATGTCTTAGCACTATCAGTTGCAATCCAGGTCCATCCTGCCTGTGTGCACATTTCATCATAAAACTTCTCAAAAATAACTTCTTCTTCCCTTGCTTGTCCCATCTAAATAGGTCACTGTTATAGATCCTGACTCTCCACCAGCTTTGGTCATACACATCTTCCAATTCCTTCTCTCTCGTGTCCCTCTCCACTCTCTCTCTCCATCTCATCTTCGGTCTTCCTCTCCCCCCTCTCTCCAGTAGTACCATTCTAGTAACTTCTTTTCCCATGTATTCTTCCAGACTCCTTTGGCCATGTATTCTTCCAGACTCCTTTGGCCCATACCATGTTAGTGTTCCCTCTTGTAGTTTTTTAGATACCTCCACTACTTTCACTGATCCTCTAATGTGAGTATTCCTCACTTTATCCATCCTCATCACTCCACACATCCATCAGAGCATGTTCAACTCTGTCATGTTCAGTTTCCTTTCTTCCATGTTCTTCAGGGGGCATGTCTCTGCTCTGTACAATAGTGCTAGATGCACACATCTTGTAAACTTTCCCCTTCAGCTTCACTAGTACTGTCCTGTTGCATAATATTCCTATCACCGATTTTCAGTTTGTCCACCCTGCTGTTATTCGATAGTTCAACTCTATCTAGCTCTGCTTTCCACTGAACAGCTGACCCCAGATACTTGAACTTGTCAACTTTTCAAACATGTTTCTCATTGATTATCACATTTCTGCCATTAGGTACCTCAGAAAAATCACAGTGCATATATTCCATTTTGGATTGACTAATCTTCATTCCTTTTCCCTCTAGCACTTCTCTCCATTCATCCAATCCATCTTGCACTTCCTCTAGACTCTCAGTGCAAATAACCACATCGTCCACAAACATCATATTCCAGGGTGGTCTCCTTCTTATTTGTTCAGTAAACATATCCATCACGACCACAAACAGAAATGGGCTCAAAGCTGACCCTTGATGTATGCCCACCTTCTCCTGAACTGCTCCTCACTTTCATTGTACATTTCCAATGCATACCCTTGATGGTTCTGACATATTTCTCTGGGACCTGCTTAACTCTCAGGCACTCCCATATTTCCTCCCTGGGTAAATAACAGGGGACTTTAAATATTGGATATTATAAGGTGCAAAGGAGCAGACATAGAGGTAGCTGGGACTTGGATGATTTATGGTGTTAAGATATATTAGTTTAATAGCTTTTTGCCCTAGCAACAGGCTTAGATTTTCAAGCCCTCATTAAAATGAAAAGGGAAAGAAACTTTCTTCTCATTTTTAAATGTATGTTGACATGTAAACAGCCCCAAAAAATTATTAGCAGGCTTTGCATCCCCAAAGACACGTCCTGTAAGTAGGAAATCCTTATATTAGAATAGTGTAAGGCTCTTTCTGGAGTATAAGGCCTGGTATTCTGAGCACAGGAGTCTGGGGGACAGAGATAACATTCATCCTTGGTACAACAGTGACTTTATCTATATGCTTTGAAAGTCATGTATCCTCTGTATCGTCTTTCCTCTTGCAGAGCCCAACTTCCAACAATGTTGTGAGGCTTAGGGACAGATTTTAGAACCCTTATTCATAGGATCATAAG
Source organism: Alligator sinensis (assembly GCF_000455745.1). Lineage (NCBI taxonomy): Eukaryota > Metazoa > Chordata > Crocodylia > Alligatoridae > Alligator > Alligator sinensis. The sequence goes on from NW_005841912.1 coordinate 1,511,360, forward strand.
ATAATACAAAAGTAGGGATTAAAGAGAACTCATTCCCCCTGGTTAGGGCAGGATCATCCCTGACTAAAACATCCTTGACAAGTTTTCTAACCTGTGCTTGAAAATTTCCGGAGATGGAGATTCCACAACTTCTCTTAAGTAGTCTGTTTCAGTGTTTCAATAGGCAGAAAGTTCCTTCTAATCTCCACCCTAAATTTTCCTACTACGGTTTGAAGCCATTGTTCCTAGTCCTGTCTCCTACAGTCACAGAGAAAAGCCTATCAGCATCTGCTTTATAATCTCCTTTCAGGTATTTGAAGACTGCTATCAAAGTCCTCCACAGTCTTCTTTTCTCCAGGCTACATAATGCTAGTTCTTTCAGCCTTTTACCAAAAGTCATGCTTCCCAGGCCTCTAATCACTCTTGTTACTTTCTGCTGGACTCTTTCCAATCTGTTCACATGGTCCTTGAAGTGGCCTAAAACTGGGCACAATACTCCAGCTGAGGCTTCACCAGTGCCAACCCAGTATGCTGTTGGCTTTTTTTGGATTATGACCCAATGTAACTCTCAGGTCCTTCTCTGCATCATTGCAATCTAGCTAATCATTCCCTGGTGGGTTTCATGAATGCAATTATTCCATCCCACGGGAACAATTTTGTACTTATCCTTATTGAATTTCATCCGATTGATTTTGGACTATTTCTCCAGTTCATCCAGGTCATTCTGGATCCTAGCCCTAGCCATCAGAATGTCTACAACTCCAACGTGGTGTCATCCACAAATTTTCTAGGCATGTACTCAATCTCATCATCCAAATCATTAATGAAGATGTTAAGAAATACCAGACCTAAGACAAAACCCTGAGCAACCTCCTCCCAAGTTGACATTGAGCTGTTGATGCTTACTCATTGAGCATGGTGATCCAATCTGTTATGTATCCAACATGCAGTACTTTCTTCTGTATTTCCTTAGCTTATTTGAGAATGTCACAGGAAACCATGCCAAATGCCTTGCCAAAATCAAGCTATATCACCTCTGCTCTCCCCCTATGCACAGAGCCTGTTGCCTTATCATAGAAGAAAATCAAATTGGTCAGGCATGCCTTACTCTTGATGAATCCACGCTGGCTATCCCAATTAATCTTGTTGTCCTTGCAGCAAGGCAGCAGCCCTTGACTTCAGGAAGGCTGATTTCAATGAGTTAAGGAGATCAGTCAGAGAGGCACTGAGGTCCCAGAGAGTAGGGGAGTTGGGAATCCAAGACAAGTGGTTGCTCCTTAAGGAGACAATCCTCTGAGCCCAAAGGATGACAGTCCCAACATGAGTCAAAGAGGGCAAGAGTGCTCAAAAGCCCCCATGGCTCAACAAAGGCATTCAGGATCGTCTGAAAGCTAAAATGGAGATGTTCATCTGATGGAAGGGAGAGGCCATCACCAAGAAGGATTATAACTCCATTCCTCAAGACTGTAGGGGGCTGTCAGGAAGGCTAAGGTGGAGACAGAACTCGGACTAGCAACCAGGATCAAAGATAACAAGAAGTCCTTTTTTAAATACATAGGAAGTAAAAAGAAAGCACCGGGTAACTTAGGGCCCCTGCAGGACACGCTTGGAAATCTGGTGGTTGCACCAGATGATAAAGCTGACCTCTTTACCAAATTCTTTGCCTCCATTTTTCTGAGCAGGGACTGGGACATCCCCCGCTCTGGGAATCCGGATGGACTCAGGAGAGGCACTGCCAGGCCTAGGGTCAGAGAGGATCTAGTCAGGGAACTTCTGGTGGGACTGGACGTGTTCAAATAAGCAGGTCCGGACGATCTCTACCCCAGGGTGCTGAGGGAATTAGCAGAGGTCATTTAGGGACCCCTGACACAGCTTTATGAGCACTCATGGTGCTCTGGCCGGGTGCCAAAGAACTGGAAAAGGGCCAATGTGGTCCCCATTTTCCAAAAAGGGGAGGAAGGAGGACCCAGGAAACTACAGGCCCGTTGGTCTTACCTCGGTCCTGGGGAAGCTCTTTGAGGAAATTATCCAGGAGCACATCCGCAAGGGACCAGCAGGGGAGATTATGCTTAGAGGCAACCAACATGGGTTCATTAGGGACAGGTCCTGTCAGACCAACCTCCTGGCCTTCTACGACCAGGTCATAAAATCCTTAGATGCAGGTGTCATGGCGGACGTAGTCTTTCTGGACTTTAGGAAAGCCTTCAACACTGTCTCTTACCCCATTCTCATGAAAAAATTAGGCGACTGTGGCGTCAATGCCTACACAGTCAGATGGGTCGCAAATTGGCTGGAGGGCCGTACCCACAGCGTGGTGGTGGATGGGTCATTTTCGACCTGGAGGGACGTGGGCAGTGGGGTCCCCCAGGGCTCGGTCCTCGGGCCTGCACTGCTTAACATCTTCATCAGCGACTTGGATGAGGGGGTGAAAAGCACCTTGTTCAAATTCATGAATGACACTAAGATGTGGGGAGAGCTGGGCGCGCTAGAAGGAAGGGACAGGCTACAACTAGATCTGGACAGGTTACAGAGGGGGGAAGATGAGAATAGGATGGGATTCAATACTGACAAGTGCCAGGTACTGCACCTAGGGAGAAAGAACCAGCAGCATACCTATAGGCTGGGGAACTCCCTTCTTGTCAGCACAGAGGCAGAAAAGGATCTTGGAGTCATTATCGATTCCAAGATGAACATGGGCCGCCAATGTGAGGACACGGTCAATAAGGGGAACTGCACTCTGTCATGCATCCACAGATGCATCACGAGCAGGTCCAAGGAGGTGATCCTCCCCCTCTATGCAACACAGGTCAGGCCGCAGTTGGAGTACTGTGTCCAGTTCTGGGTGCCGCACTTCAGGAGGGATTCAGCATTGAGAGGGTCCAAAGGACAGCATCGAAAGGGTCCAGAGGAGGGCCACTCGCATGGCCAGGTGTCAGCAGGGCATGCCCTATGAGGAGAGGCTATGGGACCGGAACCTGTTCAGCCTCCACAAGAGAAGGCTGGGAGGGGATCTGGTGGCCATCTATAAAATTACCAAGGGGGACCACCGAGGAACGGGAGAGTCCCTGTTCCCCTGAGCACTACCAGGAGTAACTAGGAATAACAGCCACAAGTTGACTGAGCGTAGGTTCAGTCTAGACATCAGGAAGCATTACTTCACAGTCAGGGTGGCTAGGATCTGGAACCAGCTTCCAAGGGAAGTGGTGCTCACTCCTACCTTGGGGGTCTTCAAAAGGAGGCTAGATAATCACCTAGCCAGGGTCATTTGACCCCCGCATTCTTTCCTGCCCATGGCAGAGGGTCGGAGTTGATGATCTGCTCAGGTACCTTCCTACCCTACCTACCAACTATGAAAGTGTTTCACAATAGATTGCTTGAGGATGAGCTCCGTGATCTTTCCAGGTATCAGAGTCAGACTGATTGGTCGGTCTGTAATTTCATGGAACTTCCTTCTTCCCTTTCTTAATGATGTGGCTTGCAGGGCTAAAATATTGAGCACCGCTACTTTAATTAATTCCTTCAGTACCTTAGGGTGCATCCAATCTGGCCCTGCTGAATTGAAAACATCTAGCCTCTCTAAGTAAACCCTAACCTGTTCTTCCACTGCTCTAAGCTGCTTCTTTCCTTCTCTATATCTGCTGCCAACTGCATCTATGATCTGGTTACTCCAGCCTTCTCTGTATAACTATACTGCCTTCTGCAATTAATATAGGCCCTATACTTTCTTTGGTCTTTCTCTTATTTCTGACATACCATATTTTTTTTGCAGATATTACATCCCCAGTTAAAACATTCACCCTATTTTAGCAAGGACCTAAGAAGAAAAAAAAAATCCTACCACGGAGTATGGGTAAGTACCAGTGGTCTGGGAACTCCAGGGTTTGGGGCCACACACTAGGGCTGGAAGATGAGAGCTGTTCCTCAGGGCTTGGGCCTGGTGAGGCAGGGCCTGTGCACCAGGTCTGGAGGCTAGGAAGCCAGGGACCTAGAAACTGGGAGCTGTGTGAAAGGCTGGGGGCCATGCACTGGGGTTGGTGACTTGGGAGCTAGAGGCCTGGGAACTAGGGGCCATATGCTGGGGGCCACACACTGGACATGATCCCATGTGCTGGCTTGATTCAGCCACAAAGGCACTCAGGATCCACAGCAGAGCCCAGCCCAATCTGACCATGGGAGCACTGGGGCCATACATCAGGAGCCAACCATGGTGGTGCTGGGTCCATGTGGTGGAGCCAACCCTGTGTGCTGGCTTGAGAGCCATGTACTGGGTCCAACTCAATACACAGTGTGTCACTCTGGAGCCAGCATGTGGGGTGTGGCTGCAGGCCAACCCCCCACCCCCCAGGCAGCCTGATCTGGCACTTTGTTGGGGAGGGAACCTCCCCATAGATGTGGACATTTGGCACCTGGGGTAGGGGGACAAAATAGTGGCCATCACTACTTCTCCCCAGCCCCTACTACCAAATGTCCATACCCATGGGGAGTTTTTTTCCTCTCACATAATGCATACCCCAAATTTCCCAAGCTGGTTTGATAAAAATGATGAAGATTAGATGTCAGGAAACACAGTACTTGTAGAATCCCTTTTTATTGCCTTTTATGGCACTTCCCAGTTGTATCTCAAACCATGCTTTGGCCTTTGTACTTTTTTTCCCTGCATGCCCATACGATACTGTTTTACCCTTGCCTAGTAATATGAGCAAGTTTCTGTTTATTTTGGTATATCAGAATAGGTTACTCCTGCATTTTTAATACACTCCCCATAAAATACATCCATCTCTCTTGGGCTCCTTTTCCCTCAGACCTGCCCACCAGTTTCTCGAGTTTGTTAAAGTATGCTTTTTGAAATCTGGTTCCTTTATTCTGCTGCTATTCTTCCTTCCTTATGACCTTGAATTCTATCATTTTATGGTCACTGTCTCACAAGTTACTTCCCAACTTCACATTCTCAACCAATTTCACCCTGTTTGTGAGCAGCAAGTTGAAAAGATCTTCACCCATAGTTGGCCTCTCCACCACCTGTACCAAAAAGTTATTCTCAACACAAAGAAGTTGCTGAACTGCCTACACTGCTGTGTTTCCTGCCCAGCAGTTGACATGGAAATTGAAGAACCAGGTCCTTGAGAACCAGGTCCTGTGATTTGGAAACTTCCAGTTCTTTAAATAAGGCTTTGTGTACCTCTTCCTCCAACTTCGGTGGCCTGTAGCAGATGCCCGCTGAAATATCCTCCATACTGCTTTCCCCTCTGACTTTTACCAAGAGGTTTTCAACAAGCCTACCTCCCATTTCGTACTGTGCCTCAGAACACACGTGCATCTTTATATGTAGGGCAACACCTCCTCATCTTTCCTCTTTATTCATGGTGAGTACTACCTGACTCTGTGTATAAACCCACTGATGGGTTGGATTGAAGACTAGAGTACTACTCAGTGGCTGTGGCTGACTACAAATTGAGATGCTGACTGTGTAGTAGCTCATTTACTACTGTACAGTAGTGTCACGTGGCATGAATCGTGATGTGATGCTACTGTGCAGCAGTAATAAACTACTGCACAGGCAGCATCACCTAAAAACCATTCAGTGATGCTACTGGGCAGTAACAACTGCACAGTCAGCTTCTTGTGTAAGCATAGCCAGCGGGTGCATCTATACATGCTATTAATGTCCAGCAATAAACTCTGGAGCAATTTGAGCCAGAGTCAACGGCTCCCAGGTGCAGCATCTACATGTGCACCTGGGACCATAGCAATTTGAGCTGGGGCAGAGCAGCCGTGGGCCAGCAGGGGTTACCAGTTTTTATCCCCAGGCTCCAGCCAGCAGAGGGGCTGGCAGGACCTGGGAGTCTGGCCCCCGGAGGCAGGGCTAACTGGGTGTAATTTGTGCCCAGCAGTCACCATCTACATAAGTGTTTGCTTACACTTAATGACTCTGCCGTAAGATAGTACTGTCCCTGACAGTATGACCTTGCAGCAGATTTATTTAGTTTATTGCACCCTAATACCTGTGCATGTGTAGATGGTGACACTTTACCCCAGAGCTAATTCATCAACAGTAGTAAAGCGCATGTGTAGATGCACCCAATGTGAGTAAAGTGTATAGAATCCGTCCCTTAATGATTATAATACACTTTAAACATACAATATTTTGATTTAATTCTGGAGTTGGTTTTCCACCCAAAAGCTAGTTGTTTTATGTTAAAAATTATTTTTTTCTCCCTGATCTGACCATTTGCCTTCTAGTTCCAGTCGACATTATCAAGCATATCCTGAAAAGAAATGTTACTTTTTATGTGAGGTCATCCTAATCAGCCAATAGTAGGAGGATTGGTTGATTTTGTTAAGGGAGAAGCATTTTTGTCTGTCGCCTCTCATATTCAACAAGAAAACCAAAGCTTTTATGGTAATAATTAAAACAAAAATCAGTTCTGCAGTTTTCCCAGCAAGATGGTATCTCCATATTACGGTCTGGAATTATACATGCAGCGTAGTTGAGTAAGATCTATTGTGCTGGAAGGAGCTACACCTTTGCCATGTGCTCATGGTACAGGCATGCCAATTGGCAGACCATTCAAAGAGCCAAATGTACTGCCTTGTTAAAGAACAACACCTGAACTATCACATGGTGACCACTGTCTACAGGCAGCTGGCACAAAATGTACTGCACATGTTGCAAAAATGTTAGCTGTTATAAGATGTTACTCCTATGGAAATTCAAGCAGTAGCATGTTGAGGGAATGAAACCCTACCACACACCAACCTGATCATTTAGGTATTTAGGCTACTCTTGGAGGTGGTGTTTCAGTGTCAGGGTGTCCCACTAGACCAGTGATTCTCAATCAGGGTGGCAAAGCACCTCGGAGATCCTTTCAAGGATGCCACGTTAGTACTGTTAGATGTGCAAACATAAGTCTCAGAAGTTTCAAATATGAATCCATAGTGTTAAACCAATGTAATCTGTTGTAATCCCCTTGGAGGGAATGTCCATTGCTGGCACCACCTGCTGTGAGGGACAAGATACTGAGCTGGATGGACCTACAGTCTGACCATTTACTAGGAGAAATAGCAGTTCTTATGTTTTTATGTAATTATTGTCTTAAGAGTCATGCCATTACAACAGCACAGGCAGGCCTAGTATTCTTAGCTAAGGAATGGGACCCGCATATGTCTTTTGTCTCTGCTCTGTCTCCTTATGCTTCTGACTCTTGCTTGGGGCTCTGCCACATGTTCAGATTAAAGCTGGATAGAAACTAGTTAGTTAGAATCATAGAATCATATAAAAGTATGGTTGGAAGGGACCTCAAGAGGTCATCTTGTCCAACCCCCTGCTCAAAGCAGGACCATCCCCAGCTAGATCAGTCCAACCTTGGCTTTGTTGAGCCTGGCCTTAAAAACCTCCAAAGATTCCACCACCTCTCTAGATAACCTGTTGCAGTGCTTCACCACCCTCCTAATAACAGAGTTTTTCCTTACAACCAACCTAAACCTCCCATGCTACAACTTAAAACATTGCTCCTTGATCTGCCATTTGTCACCACTGAGGACAGCCTCACTCCATGTCCTTTAGTACCACCCTTCACGATGGTGCTACAAATTTTTTCAAGCACTAACCTCGTAGCTGGTTGGTATTCTCTATAGCTAGATAGTCACTTTTATCATGTGATAATTACTCTGCATGTTTGACTGGTCTAAATTTATTGCACGATTAACCAGTTAATTGTGTAATATATAATATGTAGCAGGGGCCTTAGTCACAGCTAAGACAGTCAATCTACGCAACAAGCAGAAGAAGTAGGTACCTTCTTTAGGAGTGGTATACAGGCTGGTTGAAAGTTATCCTAAGGTATTCCATCTCCCTACACAGTTCTGGGAGTTCAATAGTGGTACCCAACTTGTCTGTTTTTAAGCAGACATGAAAAAATATTAATGACTGCTTTAGGTCAGCCACAAAGCCACATCCCTGCTGTGGTCTATCCAGCTGTTATTCCTAAAGCTGACTGTGAAGATGACAGACAGGATCCACTGAAAATGTATACAATGCACATCAGTGTTTGGCTCCTTCACTTGCCCTCATTTAATGGCATGGTACTTACTGTTCTATTTCATTCCACATTGCATATTTTCCTGTCTGTGTTACTTCTGGCGCATAATTTCAGGCCTGGGGTTGCTTAACTCCTGTACCTGTTAGAACCTGTGTCTTGCACATGTACCTCAGGAAAACATACCATGCCTCTTTCAACCTTACAGACATTTCCCTCCTATCTTAAGTAACTTGCCATCTGCGCACAGCAGCTGTGATTACAGTTTACTAAAGTTGGGTTTGGTTTCCTTGACCTTGATGAACTTTCACATCATAACATGCTCTACAGCAGTCAGGAAAACAGGGCTTATGTGGCTGAACTCACTCTCATTCACAATAGGGAACATGTTCAAACTTTTCACTTGCAGGGGCATGTCTGTGGGCTGGAAACAAAGGCATCACCTGCAGGGTGCAAATGACAGCTTCAAATGGATCAGATTCCAGACTGCATGGCACGCCTTCCAAACTATGAGGCAGCAAGGAGTCTTCCTAGAATTTCTATATCTCTCAGATAGCTGCTTTTCATCTTATGCTCCTTTATCCAGAAGTGCACAGTGTTGATAGTTCAAGACAGCCAGGAACTTTACACACCACCCTAGTACACTTTCCGTGGGCTTCGTGCTCCTCTTATTTTAAGTTTTCATAGCACTTTTAACTCGGAAGAATCCTAAAGCACTATACAGACATGAGGCCAATGTTTGCCCTCAAAATCCACACTTGCACAGCCCCATAGGGTTTCATGGAACTGAACATTGGGGCAGAATTTGTCCCAGTAGTTTAGACTGCGATTTCCATCTGCAGTGCAACCACCCCTGTGACAGCTGTCTGTTAAATGCACTCCACTGTTTCTTTGCATTGGCTATGGTATTCAACAGGGCTTGGGGTTTTTTTTTAGCAGAAGTAAATAATTTGTCTCACGAAATGAAAATACCCAGGCTACAATAATGAGAAAACCCATCTGAATGGGTCCATGAAAGTAGATACCCAGTGACTTACTTCAGCAGTGCAGTATATAATATTTGTAAGGGGTGCTACAAAGCTGAAATTTCCCACTAGTGGCTAATTGATGTCTTAATATAACTGTAACACATGGGCAAGGAAAAGAGAATTTCAGAATATGCAGTGACAGACTTTCCTCCTTTTCACATAAAAGTTCTTACATAGGAGAATGAACATCTTCAAGGGTGTTTCACCCCTGCCCCGAAACACATGGAATGGCTGAGAGGTAAAGCTAACTGTGTTCTTTGCAAAGTACCAAACATGAAGCAGAGGCATGCTGAGCCAGCCACAGAAGCTCAGGGTTGCAAGTTCCTTCATGGCCTTTCCAATCTCTGTTCAAGTGCGCTGTCAGATTTTTCAGAAGCATCTAAGTGAGTAAGGGTTACAGATCCCACACAGATACTCTGAGAAGCCAATCCTAGCTATGTGCCTATATAATTCAGAATTAAAGGTTAAATGTGCTTGTCCATCTGTTTGTACAGTGCTGCCATATGCAGAGGTATTGTGCGCTTATTTAATTTGTGTCCATATGCTAAATTTGATAAGTCTCCTCTCATGGTTCTTCAGAGGCATGGCCACCTATATTAACAGAGTTGCTTCTGAAGAGTAGAAACGAGTGTAATGTGTGTTGTACTGAGATCCCAAGAGAAGATCTGAAAGATAGAAAAACAAATGTAGATTAGAAGGAAGGAGCTGGACACCAGTCTAAACACAGTGGGTGGCCATAGCTATTGTACATCCTCCCTTCACAGCTGAACTTCAGCTACCTCTTATTCTTTATCCATTAAAGCTGGATAGAAACAGTGGCAGAACTACTAAAAATGGCTCTGTGCGTATTGCCACTCTTTCTCAATCCACAGAGCCAGTCATCTCATCATAGAAGGCAATCAGGTTGATCACGTCATGCCTGACCGACCTGATTGCCTTTTATGATGCAACAACTGGCTGGTTGTATATGCAAGGAGATCAGTGGATATGATATACCTTGACTTTAGCAAGGCATTTGATACCATCTCCCACAGCATTTTTGCAAGCAAGCTAAGGAAGTACAGGTTGGATGAATGGACTGCAAGTGGATAGAAAACTTGCTGGATCATCAGGCTCAGAGTGTAGTATCCAATGACATGTCTAGTTGGCAGTTGGTATCAAGTGGAGGGCCCCAGGGGTCAGTCTTGGGGACAGTTTTGTTCAATATCTTCAGCAACGATCTGGAAGATAGCATAGAGTACATTCTCAGCAAGCTTGTGGATGACACCAAGCTGGGGGGAGTAGTAGATATGCTGGAGGGTAGGGCTAGGATTCGGAGAGACCTAGATGAATTGGAGGATTGGACCAAAAGAAATCTCAGTAAGTTAAATAAGTACAAGTGTGAAGTCCTGTATTTAGAACAAAATAATCCCATGCACCAGTACAGTCTGGGGGCTGACTGACTGGGCAGCAGCTCTACGGAAAAGGACCTGGGGGTTACAGTGAACAGTAATCTGAACATAAGCCAACAGCGTGTTATTTTTGCCAAGAAGGCTAGCAGCATACTGGGCTGCATTAGCAGGAGAGTTGCCAGCAGATCAAGGGAAGTAATTATTCCCCTCTATTCAGTACTGGTGAGAACACATCTGGAGTACTGTGTCCAGTTTTGTCCCCCCCACCCCCTTTGCCCCCCTCCACACACACATAAAAAGAAAGGGATGTTGACAAATTGGAGAGAGTCCAGTGGAGGACAGTGAAAATGGTTAGGGGGCTGGGGCACATGATTTACGAGGAGAGGCTGAGGGAACTGGGCTTATTTAGTCTGAAGAAGAGGAGACTGAAAAGGGATTTAATAGCAGCTGCCAACTACCTGAAGGGGGTTCCAAAGAGGATGGGGCTAAACTGTTTTCAGTGGTGGCAGATGACCAAACAAGGAGCAGTGGCGTTAAGTTGCAGCAAGGGAAGTTTAAGTTGGATATGTAGCAGGCTCACCTTTCAGAGCTTGGGTTGAGTCCCAGGCTTGAGATCCTGCTGTTTGGATTGGTGGAGTCCATCCATTGATCAGATGGCAGCAAAAGAAATAAAGTCATGCCCCTTTCCTGAGGGGAGGGGGAGAAGAGCTCTCCTGGACCTGATTGAAAGCTGTAAACTGTCAGGTCCGGAAGACTTCAGGGGCGGACCCCTGGAGCGTATAAAAGGAGCTGCGTGCCCAGCACGAGGGACAGATGCGTCGAGGGACTCTAGAAGAGTGGAACCAAGAAAGGCAGGGGAGCTCTTCCTCAGTGGGCAATAGGCCCAAGGCTCCTGAAACTGCCACTGGAGGAGCAGCCTTGGGAGCAGTGTGAGACTGATGGTGCACAGGAATGATGCAAGGAGACCCAGCCCTGGGACTAGTATGAGACTGCTCAGGCCCATCACGGTGTGCGGTTCGGTCCATGGAGCCCAGGCTTTGGGAGCTGCAAGTGGCGGCTCGAGCCTGCAACCCTGGAGGGCCAGCAGGCCACATGGTGTGTGGGGTGGCGCATGGGCCCGAGCCTTGGAAGCTGTGGCAGGGCAGCTCAGGCATCATTGTGAGCAACCCCAGCAGGCAGCCAGGCAGGGAGCTGCGCAAGAGGCACACAAAGGAGCAGAGCCAGGGAGCAGCGGAGGCTGTTTGGGTTAGCCACCCAGTGTAAGGATGGACGGCCAGAGCCTGAAGGGCCCGGCCTGTGCTAAAAGAGCCCTCAGTGCTGAGCCAGGGCACGGGGAAATAGTAGTGCTGCAGCGTGAGGCCCAGCACCCAGGAGCCAGCAGCAGTGGTGCAGCAGCTGAGAGGAGCTGAGTCCTCTGTGCCCAGAGAGGGGCCCAGGGTGGGGAGGAGCCCAGCAGCGCAGGAGAGGTCTGGAGAGGTGCTCCAGTAGAGGAGACCCCATCGAGCAGCGCCCTGACCACTGTTACCTGAGGAAACGTGAGTCATTGGGCCCTTGGCTCCCACAGGGGAAAGACATTTGGGGTGGGCAAACCCAGAGAAGGGGCTAGGTAAGCAGGCCCCCTGCCTAGTCAAGACCCTTAGGGGAGGGGCCCCTGGTGCTTCCTGGACACCCCACAAGGGACCCCACTGGAAGGAGGTCTATCTCATGCCATGGGTCAGGGACTATATTAAGGAATAGGTGTTATTAAGATAGTTCCTGTGTGCGCCTTATATTTTGTAGTTGAAACGCTGTATTGTGATGCTGTATTGTGTTGATGCTGCTGAAATTGTTTTATTATGATAGGTAAATAGTGTTATTTAGGGTTTGACCTTGGTTATCGGTTAATGTTCACTGTAAATATATGTATATGATATTTATTTTTATGATTATGTATATTATAACTCAATAAGTTGTATATAGGTAAGAACTTTGGGCTTGGGGTAACTCTTTGGAGGAAAGAGGGATCTGCTCAAAATTTTGGCATCCCTCTCACAGCACCCCCTCCTGCCTACCTATCCCATCCAATTGAGAATAGGGCACACCCTTGGATGTACCTGGGTTACAGACATTAGGAAGGATTTTCTCACTAGGAGGGTAGTAAAACACTGGAAGAGGCTACCCAGAAAGGCTGTGTGTAGGCAAGAGTCTCCTAGGTACATCTTGCTTGCTCGCTTGCCCCATGTCAGAGCCTCCCTTGCTACTCACCTGCCATGCCTAGATGTTCAAAAAGTTAGAAAAGAGAAAAGGGAGGTGAGATGTTATCCACAGTCAGTGGTATGACATGAGGGCAATGCTTTTCTTTGTAGGCTTCTCCTTCCTTACACCCTGCACTTTTCCACTCCCAGATGGGTCTTGGTTATGTTCTCAACAGTAGCACCCATGCTCCCCACTCTGGGATCATCTTTTCTTTCCCCAGAAGGGAGATTATCATTGGGTACCCTTGTCTCTCCCCACACTCAGGTTGAGGCCCCTTGTTTAAGTTTTAATTTTCCTTGGTTTGTTGTCCGTAACGGGCATGCTTCTCTAGGAACCTTTAAAATCACTCACCATTGGGGCACTGGCCTGTTTAACTCACTTGGCACAATCCCCTAACCCTGGAGTTTGGTAGTCACTTCAAACAGCGTAATTCTCCTCTCCTCTACAGTGAGATAAATCAACCACTGGTGTAAATGGTCCAAACTCTGCTGGCTAAATGGACACATAATAGATAGCAGTATCTACATGAGTGCATGCATAACCTACATCACCATAGTATCTGAGCTTTTCTCAGTCTTTTATGCACTTTACCTTTGTAGCAGTGCCTTAAGATAGGGAAGTGTTCACTCTGTTTTATAGATAGGGAAGCTGAGGCACAGGATACTTTCAGTGACCTCCCTAAAACTATGCAGGAAGGTTGTGGCTAAGTTGAGAACTGATCTTGCATCTCCTAAATTTCAGCCTTCTGAATTTTTGACTGGACTACCATTTCTCACCAAAATGCAATGGAGGTTCCACCCATTTACACCAGGAAAGAATTTGGCCTGAATTCATGGGGAAAATATCAAAGAAACAGACAATCTTTTCTACAGGTTTATTCTTTTGTTTAATAAGAGTCTTTTCAATCAACATACAGCTTTGTGATAGAGAAGAATTAAGTTCAATAAGGTTTAACTTTTTATTAATACCTTCTAGCACAGGTTTTCTATTGTGAGCATAAGGTGCAGCCCCTGGATGCCCTACAGCATTCTGAAACCCTTCATGTTGTGAAGAGCTGGACTGGTACTTCCTATTGGCCTCTGCAAATTGAATTCTGCCTGGAAATAGAGACCATACCAGCATCGAGCTTTTCTGGTGTACCTTCTTCTAGACACTAGGGGGTGCATACACAAGTAATGTGGAGACCTTAAAATGAGACGTGTCAGAGCATACACATGTACAGCTCCTTGACATTGTGGCAGCCATGTTGGGTACAGACAGAAGTGCAATTCCCAGCTATAACTCTGAACAATTTCTGCAAAGCATTTGGAGTTACAGCATTACTCCAGACCAAACAGAAGTTCACTGTTTGGTTCGGGGGGAGGGAGGGGGGCAGGAATCTACCTGCAGCTGAGAGCCTGCAGCCAGGTTCCCACTGGCCATGGCTCTCTGGCAGTGCTTGTAGTTCTCAGAATGGTATGGGGGAAAGTCAGTGGAGGGAGCTTGTTCTTGAGGCTCCCCAGCCAGTGCTGAAGGGTGGGGTAGGTGAATTGGAGCTCCACCACCTTGGGGGCAGAGGGCTTCAATACACCTGCCCCACCCTCTGTGGGGGCTGGAAAACCTCCAGACTGAACTTCCTGTGATCCCTTTCCCCTCTCCCATTCTGAAAACAGCAACAGGCTGGGAGCTCTGTTGACACAAGTTACAAAAGATGCTACATTTTGAAATGTCTTTATCTGATACTTCATGAAATGAGGGGTCATATTTTCACCCACTTGGCCATTTTTTAAGCTGTCTGTAGCCATTCACTTTTGTTTGGTCACAGTTATAGACTGCTTTCTGTGGCCAGATTGGGCAAAAAGTATCACTTCTGTTGGCAGCCCTTGTGAGCTAAGTCAGCTTAACTAATGCGAGTCAAGATAATACACCTCACAGCTGTATTATCTTGCACCACATTTAAGTAGACTCTGCTCCACATATGTGTGTATGCTCTGACAGTTAAGTCAACTGTCAGAAAATTAATACATGTGTATGCACTCTAGGTTATTCAGAAGCAAAGGAGTCATCAGTTTCACTTTAAAACTAGCCCATCAGTTTAATTACTAATTTAATTACCGGAATTTAATTAGCCATTCTAATTAAAATGCCTGCAGCAGCTCACATATTCAGCATTCCATGTTTCGAAAGACTGTCAGCGATGCTTTAACTAAAGCTTGTTTGAGCTGTAGTTAAAGCACCCCCGTCACCATTTTGAAATGTGGGGACACTGAATACAGGAGATTCTGCAACACACTGGTACAGAACGCTCCAGCAAACTCAATAGAACAGGTCAAGGCAGACTCAGTTAAATTGGATTGTGTCACAGCATGTGTTCAAGAAAGGTGTACCAGACTGATCTGAAATTAGGATTAGGTGTCTGAGCCACGTGATCATTTGATGAGCATTATAAAAAAAGTCTTCTTACGGAAAGAGGGCTATAGAGTTGGGGGGAGGGAGTGTTATAAAGTGTCTTTTGTGGGAGAACAGGATGGTTGTGGGTGAGGGAAGCAACAGGGAGGAGGGTTATGACTACCCTGCCCCAAAAGCAGAAAGAGATTGAATGCCATTGTAACCAGGGTGGTACCCAGTAATGTATTCCCCTCTCCAAATGAAGGGAATGTTAGCAGGACAGGTGTGCTGAGGGGTGAAACTGCCTGCGGCACACAGTTTCCCTCCTTTCCCTATAGAGCAAGGCCAGGACACATGTTAGGCTTAACTATGTACAAGTTTAATAAGATATAGAATTTATAGGGTTAACATATTTACACATAAGATATAGGAGGTAAAACAGCGTATATACAGATCAACACAAATACTATATACAGATGAGGAATCAAAAAGGGGATCAAAGCAAGAGTCTCATTAGAAGTCATGCAAATCTTATATTCTAATAGAATGCCAATTTACAAAGCGTGAGGCACAGGATTCACAAAATATGAGGTGCAGGACCCAGGGGGAAATAAAGAAGAAAAAAAAAGCTGTATTAAAACAGTAGCAATGCTCTAGGAGGAGTGATACTAGATGAGAAGAGGGGGTGTGGGGAGCCCCCAGATATCCCAACTGATCCTCTAACCAACTTAAATACTCCAACTGCTCATTATGGCGGGGGTAGACCCTCCTCCCCCGTGGGAATCCTCTTCTCAGGAATCACGACTCCTCCGAGGGCCCAGTGAGGCTGTCTTCATCTTCCAAGGTGAGGTGTCTCTTCCTTCAGCAGGGGGCTCTCAGCTGCTTTGGGGCTCTCCCAACCTCTGGCCCTCTCAGGTCCCTGTGAACCATGCCATGCACTGTTGGCCCTGCCTTGTGCCAGGGGTTGGAGACCTGAGCTGCCTTGTGCAGCTCTGGGGTCTCGGTCTGCTCCCAGACCCTCTGTGCACCAGCTGTGCACTTCATGCCTGATCTCATGCTGGGGTTGGGGACTCAAGCCACTGCATGCAGTTCCGGGGCCTTGGTCCACTCCCGGACCCTCTGTGCACTGGCTATGCACCACTCACCCTGCCTCATGCAGGAGGGTGGAGACCCTAGCCGCCTCATGCAGCTCCCAGGGTCTCAGTCCCTTCTAGACCCTCCATTCATTGGCTGCGCATAGACACCACACCTCCTCATGGCGGGGCTCAGGAACACGGCCGCTTGCCGCTCCCATCCAATAATCTGTCTTCAGGCTCTTCTCGGGCTATTGCTCCACCCCACTGGCTAGCACTTCCAGCTCTTCTTCTGCCCTCTTCCTCGTCCCTCGACACAGTCACCTATGTGCTGGGCACACTACCTTTTCCTGTTGGAAGCTCTGCCCCCAGATTGCAAATAGACCAATCAGAGAGAGACTGGGTTAATCCCCTCTCAGGTCCAGCTCTTCACCTCACCCCTGGGTATGGGTGGGGCAAGCCTCTCCCTTGCCATCACCTGATTCGTGGGAACACCCTACCAATTGCTCAGAGCCCTTCCAAGCCAGCAAACTCGGCTGCTGCTAGCAATCCTGCCACACCAGGAAGATGATTAGGAAGAGACCTGGTGGAGTGTATTGTTGCGTGGCCTGGCACAGTTGACCTGCATAGAGGAGACTAAGGAGGTTGGGGGGCAGAGGGGGGAATGTATGAGCAGGAAGGATCTCTGTGCATGTTGGGAGGACTTGATAAGTTGGACACCAAGGGTACATTTCAGCCAGTGGAATTGTTCCACCAGTTGAAATGCTCTGTGAACAAGCATTCAGAACACTTCAACCAGTTAAATGGCTGACGCAGTGGAAATCTCAACCACAGTGGACAAAGTTAAAATTTCCAATCAACTGGGGTTCAAGCATTTGCATGAATACTTGTACACCACCCAAGAGAGGAAATATTATTATACTGCTTCTGGCTGTGAGTGAATTAGTGAAGAAACAAGAAGAGAGCTCGGTTGAGTTCAGTGCCGTGCTGTGAGGCAGCATACACTAGGGCTGCACCCTGAGATTTCTCTACTGTGAGTGAACTAGTGTCATTTCACAAACATTCTCAGCTACCACCTCAGGATGACTTGTTTGGAAGTGGTTAGTGGAGGGGGGGGAAAAAATATTCCCAGGGATGAGCATGAGGGAATGCATGGCTACCTGGGCAAAGCATCCTGGTTAAAAATGGTTGCAGCTGCAAATAGCTTGATCCCATGGGTGGATCTAGAATTTTGAAAAGGGGGTGCAGCTGGTGAAGTGTATCATCACATATAAAACAATGTATATTTTCTCTAGTTAAAAATGAAGAAAAAGCTTTAATAAATATGCTAGGACTGTATTACTCCATTTAAGATGGTAGCAAAAACAAGTATAACTTCATTGGAACAAAAAACAATCTGCAGAGCTGTGAAATAGCTGTTTCTGGTAAAGAAGCTCCTAACAAACAACAGAATTGCAGAACAAAGGATAGCTTGATTGGCGGAACATCAAGACCATTAAAAAGAAGAGAGGGCTATTAACACCCATGGAATGAGGAGTTTAGAAGGGATAAAGCAGATTTATAATAAGCCATGAATTCAATTGACTTCCTTAGTGATGCCTGACTAGAAATGCTGCCACTGACAGGCAGTCAGTTTTAAACTTTGGGTGGACCCAGGAGTCAAAGCGGGGTGTAAGTGCACCCAGTGCACCCCTTTCTCCTTCCCCCAACCTTGGATCTGCTCCTGCTTGATCTTGTCAATACATTCAGTGCCACTAACTTGGCATGCATCTACTTTTGTATTTGATCTTGAAGCACATGTATCTAGCTTCTCTCTTCTGTTTCCTTCAGCCAGGTAAGTGAAGTTATTTTTGACAGAAGACTGGCATAGAGATGATCCATTACATTGCCAGTTTGCTGTCCTGGAGCTGTTATTAAACTCCATGCTTATCTAACTTTCTCTTAGCCACATAGCCAGACTGGGCCTGAGACTTAAAAGAATGTGTGGAGGCTTGTATTCAACCAAAGGACTCTTGAGAGTCTGGTGACTACATATCCTCTAAAAATCTGGCTTTTGTTCCAGGAAACACTGAGACTGCTCCTCATCTATTCATCTGGAATATTTTATGGGAAGGAGGGAGTCATGCATGTAGGTTAATATTAAAACTTAGATTTGCTATGCAGCTAAATTTAAATATGCTGTATGAAGACTTGATCCTTCTCACTCCACTCCCCACCACACCACTGCTTCTCTCCCCACCTCCTCCATAGCAACCTAACATGTAGCTAGTGACTTTGTGAACTGGACATGTTCTCACAGAGCTTAACTCTCTGATGCTAACTTGCACCTTATATTAATAAAAGAATGATCTGGAATAACTTAGTTCCCTACTTCTCACCTTGGATTCCCCTTCAAAGAATAGCAGTCAAAGAGCAGGAAACGTATGTAGTGTATGCAGAAAGGGATAAGAAGCCATTCAGGAAAGAAGCAAGGATCTGCTATAATCTTTCTTTGGGCCTTGTTACACAATAATTGTAAGAGGCTCCTGGAGGTCTTAACCCCTGGATTGTCTACACATTAACTTTTGAAGTCCTTTTAAGCAGTTGTCATGTAGCTCTAAGTTATGCCACTCCAAGGCAGGATTATCTCTGATCCACACTACTCAGTTCCTGTTCCATTAAGGTGTCACCACTTTCCACAGATATGCTGCCCAAGTTGAAGTCCTTCAGTATCCCAGGATCTCACACACTCCACCCATACAGAAGGGATAGAAACCTGTCCTGGTTCACCAGCCCTCTAGTGGTAACTCGCAGCTACAGCTCATAGTCCTGCCCTTGCTCACCAGGCCTCTAGGGGAAAGTCACAGCTAAGCAGGTGGGAGACAATCAGAGAAGGTTTCTAGGCTAAGGATGTGACTGCTCTAAACTCCAAGCTAGCACTAACACCGATGAACAGATGTGCAGCTAAAGTTGTAACAGGGCCCTTTTGTTAATTACAAATAAAATTCTGGACATGCATACTTTGTAGTTCTGTGCTCTTAAAGGTCCCTTTCCCCCCCGCCCCCCTCTCAAATCTCTGGTCATGCATGTTCCTGAGCTCCAGTATTGTTCCACTAACCAAAGGTGTTAATATTTCTCATCTCTAAAATAGAAATCAGAACTAGGCCACAGAAAGGGAGTGGTGCAACAGTAGAAACAAATACAAATAAGTCCGAGACAAGTTAAGCAAGCCAATATTTAAACTTATCTACCCAGTCCATTAGGAAATGGGGAACAAATTTAATTATAAAACTTTGTCTAATTGAGATAGGTTTGCATCTATTTAAAGAATTTGAATGGAAAAAAATGGAATTTGCAAAATATTATAGTATATTTTAAGGTGATTTCTATGAGTGTCTTTCTTAATGGGCACTTAAATTGATGGTCCTGAAACTCAACTGACATCTGCTAGTTCAGGGGTGGGCAAAATTCAGCCCGTGGGCCAGATTTAGCTTGCCAGGCCATTCTACCTGGTCCACAGGGCCCTAAAAATTTTAGAAAATTAATATTTATCTGCTCCTGGATGCCTGTCAAAAACAACAGGGACCAGGGGCATTAGGACCCAGGGGAAGACAGAAGGATCCAGTAGCCAAGCCCACCCACCTGGCCCTGCCCCACTCCCAGCCTCCTACCCCCCACACACCTGGAAGCCTCTGCCTAGCAGAACCTTCTGGCCTGGGACCTTGGGGCTTTTCCTGCCTCCCTGTGCCAGAGGAAAATTATAGTAAGGGTCCGGGCAGGGGGAGGCAGGGGAGGGCCATGGGGATCACCCCAGTCCTCGGGGCCAGGCCAGGCCAGGCAAGTTCCCGCTGAGTCCCAGTCTCACCATGCTGCCTCACGGTGCTGGAGCAGCCAGCAGGTGGGCAGGGAAGTAGTTAAAGTGGCTGCAGGTGGGAAGCAGTGGCAGTGAGCAGGTGCACAGAGCACAGTGACAGCTGGGCGGGAGCGTGAGGCCTGTGCTAGTGTCCCAGGGCCAGAGCCGGCAGGGCAGCAGGAGTGTGGGATTGAGCTGGCAGGGGCTCTGGAGCTGGGCTGGCTCCCTGCTCTCCCTGCTGGTGCAGCCCAGCCTGGATCCATAGACCCCAGCCCAGGCCCCATGCTCCTGCTGCCCTGCTCTGTGCCCTGCTGGCGCTGGCCCTGGGACACTGGAGCGGGCCCTGTGCTCCTGCCCAACTGTCACTGAGCTCTGCACACCCACTCACTGCCACTGTCCCCACCCTCATAGACACTTTCACTGCTTCCCTGCTCACCCACCTGCCATTCCTGCACCACGTGGCTCCCAGCTGCATGGCCAGACCATGGGAGCACAGGGCCTGTGCCAGTACCCCGGGGAGCGGATAGGGAGCTGCGTGTGTGCATCCATGCAATGAGGGAGGGAGGGACAGAGTATGTGTGTGTGTGTGTGTGTGTGCAACGAGGGAGGGAGGGACATTGTGTGTGTGTGTGTGTGTGTTCATAAGGCAACTCCCACATGCACACCTCACCATATACATGTACCTACACACCCCTCACACTGCCATACACACAGACCCCCACACCCATACCCCCTCCCACACCCAGCCACCCTCCCCCCCCACACAGCTCCCCATACTCATCACACCCCACATATCCACACACACACCCACATGCTCCCTCACCCAACACCCTTATCCACTCCCCACAGACCCCACATACCCACATACCCGCAGCTCCCCACAAACCTATACCCACCTGCCACAACATACAGGAGTAAGACTTCATTTTAAGCTATTGTGCAATCACCTCTATGTACACTACACAAACACATGTAAATCAGGACAAAAATATTTTTTTAAATCAAATTAATGAATGTTGTAG
Source organism: Alligator sinensis (assembly GCF_000455745.1). Lineage (NCBI taxonomy): Eukaryota > Metazoa > Chordata > Crocodylia > Alligatoridae > Alligator > Alligator sinensis. Next base: position 1,532,323 of record NW_005841912.1, read on the forward strand.
CTGTTCAATTTTTAGAATATAATTTGGTATTTTTCTGGTTCTGAGACAGCAAAACCCCTTGCTGAAAGGAATACATCTGAGGGCAAGGTCAGGGGTTAGAGGGCGGGACTTCTAGTCACAAGATGGCAACCGGGGGGCACCTGTCAAGGGGCAGGGCTACCTATGCAGCCCTTGACAGCTTGCCAAAACTTGATAAGTGGCCCTCCGCCCAAAATGATTTACTGCCCCTGTGCTAGTCTGAACTGGTCCATCTTCACTTCCTTTCCTTTCTCATGTCCTTGTGACAAGGTATTTAGCAAAATTCTCAGATTTTGTTGGACTCTGACATTTCATGCCAGGAGTGCTTCTACTAGGGCCTCAAAGTTGTGACCTCCAGGCTGTCAACTGTGTGCCTAAGTGCTTTCCCACCCAAGCCCCCATTCACTGACATCAGTTTATCTATGCAGATCTTTGCAAGCTGAGGCTCCAACATTGGCATTTAAAAATATTAAAGAACAGCACTGGCTTTGGACTGGGTGAGAGTCCATTAGAAATAAAGAAACACACTCTCAAGTCAAAATAGAGACACATGTCATGCTTTTCCACTCTACAAGCACATCTGTGTGGCAACTCTCAGGCTTTGCAGACAATCAAAAAGCTGATCTGTAATGTGCTCAGACCAAGTTGCTGGATCTGGAAACATGAGTAGTTTGACTCATGAATCACATTTTAGGTCTCAGGGCTTCAGGGCTCATTGGTAGCCATGAGGTGAAAAAATTGTGATGTAAATTTAAGGATCCTGACTGCACAATCTAAACAGTAGCAAAACTGAAGCAATTTCTCAACAGCATAGATTACATAGTTATGACCCAGATGAAAGCAGTATACCTGTCTACCCATGATTGTTTCTTTCAACACACCCAGCATTGTGTGCAAATGCAAACTTCTCACTGATTTCAGTTCTCGGCAAACTGTACAACTCTGGGAAATATTAAGTGTGCCTCTTCTGTAGATGCAGAGTATATAGAGTTTAACGTGTGAGTGTTGGGGGGGAATAGTCACTGATAACAGTGAAGAAGTACATGGGCTTAGTTCTCAATATACATTGTGGGTGTGTGGGCACATGTACACGTGTCCATTTAATGCGCATTAGCCCGATTTAAAGTGCATTAAGGAAATGTGTCTACACTTAATGCACCTTAAAAATACATGCACTTAATGCACCTTAAAATGGTGATTTAAGGCTATTCAAAGCAGGTATCAAATTTATGCACAAATAGCTAAATTGCATTAGCGAACATGTAGCTACATACAAGAAAACCTCATTTAATACGCTGTCGTCCATTACTGAGCACATGCTGCTTTTTGGGCAGCAGTTTAAGGATAACCAACTATGAAGTTGATTAAATGCAGCCAACATTGACCATAACTATAAAGCACATAATCCATATCAGGCAAACACACTGAATCATTTTTTTAAAATCTTCTTTTCTGTGGCCCCTAATAAAAATTTTAAAAGGGCAGTTGCTCCCTGAGGAGGGAACAGGGGAACAGCCCCTGGGCCTGGAGTTACTAGAATACTAGGTGAAAACTCAGAGAGGCTCTGACAAGCTCCAACACCCTCTCCTAGGATCAAACATGCTGGTGGAAACTTTTTTTAATTAATTTATTTTTTGGTGTGCCCCCCTCCCCTTTTTTTTAAAAGGACAGTTGCTCCCTCAAGAGGAAACAGGCACTAGACATGGAGATACTGCAACCACAGGCCGGCAACCTCCCTTGGGTGCTGATAGAAACTCCTTTTAAAGTTTCATAGTTTTAAAGTTTCATAGTTGGTAGGGCTGGAAGGGACCTGAGATCATCTAGTCCGACCCCCTGCTGTGGCAGGAAAGAATACTGGGGTCAAATGACCCCAGCCAGATGTTCGTCCAGCCTCCTTTTAAAGACCCCCAGGGTAGGAGCCAGCACCACTTCTTTTTG
>NW_005841912.1:1536009-1536269 GCF_000455745.1 Alligator sinensis
TGTGCACCTCCTGGGTTAGATGGAGGTCCTGTATGTCAGTTAAGAACCTGCGTGAGCAGTCAGACCTGGCTGTCTGCTCCTCCCAGCAGATGTCTGGCAAGTTTAGGTCACCCATGACGACCACATCCTTGGACCTAACTATCTCCGTGAGCTGACATAAGAATTCCTGGTCTCAATCTTCTCCTTGGTTGGGTGGTCTGTAGTAGACCCCCACCGTTAAGTCCCTTTCTCCCCGACCCCCTTGTACTCTAACCCAGAGC
>NW_005841912.1:1536435-1576483 GCF_000455745.1 Alligator sinensis
GTTGGGGCCGACCACGTTTTGGTGACCCCCACTATGTCTGGGTTGGTGCCGGCTGGCAGGAGGACTAGTTCCTCCTGCTTGTTCCCCTGTGGACATTAGTATATCCACAGGGGAACATCCTCAGAACCTCCTGAGGATGAATGGACCGCACCCCTAATCCCAGCGGTACCCAGGCCCATGTCAGTTATCTGATTACCTGCTTCTCTTGTCATCGGTTTAGGCTGGGCTGCTCCTGCAGGCGATGCTTGGCTTGCTTGTCTGAGGGTTCCTCCACCCACGTCTTCCCCTTCCCACAATGAGCCTAGTTTAAAGGCTGCCAGAGGAGATCCGCCAACCTAGAAGAGAAAACACGCTTACCAATTTTGTTTGTTTCATTTTTGTTTTGGCCCTTAAAAAAATGGGTGAGTGTTCCCTCCATGAGAGATTGGCATTGGCTGGGCCTTGTGATACTGCAATACCAGGCCAGCACCCTCCCGTTGGTGCCAAAATGCTACATTTGATATGCTGATGGAAGCTTTTCTTTTCTTTTTTTAACAAATTGTATTAAAACACACACTTATCACACTTATCATTTATAAAAACACACGCAACAATCACCATCCCTCCATCCAACTTTTTCTAGAATACTCCAACACCAGCATCTCCTTTTTAGACACAATGATCAGTATCCAGAGTGATAAAATACAGACCACGTTATACAAGAAACTCACAGACCAACATACATATATGCACAGAACCAGCAATCACCCTAAACACACCAAAAAAGCAGTGATATACAGCCAAGCTCTCAGATACCACCAAATCTGCACTGAAGAGAACACCCAGGATTGCCACCTCACCAATCTTAAAAAGGCTTTCACCCAACAAGGACACTCCTCCAGAGAGATGAATCGCACGTCTGAAAGAGCCACCCGGATACCATGTGAAGAACTGCTGCAGTACAGAAGAAAACCCCCCACAAATCGCACACCGCTGGTTATGACATATCACCCCTCCCTTGAACCTGTACGGAAAATCCTCAAACAATTGCAACCCATATTATAAAGAGACCCTATTCTTAAAGAGATCTTCTCAGAGCTTACCATCCTAGCCTTCAAACAAGCACCGTACTTTGCTAACCTCATCACCAGAAGCACACTTCCTCAAGCCGAGAACGCACCAAAAGGATCCAGACCGTGCCATGACAAGAAATTCAAAACCTGCCAACACATCTCCATCACCCCCACAATCACTACACCCCTCACCAGAGCCATCAGCATTCCTGGATCTTACAGTTGCACCTCCAGAAATATAATATATCTCATCCAGTGCACCAAATGCCCTGATGGAAAATACGTAGGAGAGACCAAATAACAACTGTGCACCAGAATGAACGCACACCGGAAATCTATCAAAGACAGAAATACACAATTACCTGTGGGGGCACATTTCTCATGAGAAAACCACTCTCTCTCCAATCTCTCAGTCCTGATCCTCAAAGGAAACTTACAAAACACTTCCCAGAGATGAGCCTATGAACTCCACTTCATCAACCTCCTGGATACTAAAAATCATGGACTAAATATAGACATTGGATTTATGACACATTATAACCTGCCTGACATCTGACTCCCCAGGTATCTCTCCACTATTCATCCCCCTTCTCTCTCTTCCCCACACCTCCACAGCCTGTCTCTCACCCATTGACTCCTCAGTCTACGTTTTCACTGACTACCTGTCTTGTATGCATACCAGCCCAGCCGCTGACTTCTTCACTTTTCATTCCATCCAGGAAGAGCACACACCAACTGCTCAAACTTCCTTAGCCTGATGAAGGGTTTTTGAACCCGAAAGCTTGCTTAATAATTGTTTTCCAAGTATTTAAGTTGGTCTAATAAAACATATCAGATTCACCCAAAGAACCTTGTATGCCTGTGTCCTTAGACCAACACGGCTACAACCTACACCCCTTCACAAAGTCTGCAGTAACAGTTGGTGGGTATGGCGCATCCTTGTTTTACCAAGACTTCATAGCACAGAAACAAGTATGTATCAGAAACATACAACTACATATATTAAACCCTTAAATAACATACATCAAGTGCCCACAAAAAACAAACCCTTACAGAAATCTTTTTCTTCATACAGAACCCCATGAAAAGCTGTTACCTCAATAACCACCTGAAATTCTCCACTCCTCTCATCAGGCCTCTTGTTGGTTTAGTGAAACAGGTGCATCCAATCCTTTTTCTTCCTTTTCATTTCTACCTCTTCTTCTCCCATCTCTTCTTGATCCTAATTGATGTAGTATTTCAATTCATGCAGCTCCAGTTTCAGGCACTCTTTCAGTGAAAGCCAACCCCTTAAACACCCACAGGATTCTTACTTACCATAAACTAGTTTTAACACATGCTAATAAAGTCCTTAATAATGTTCCCCCTGCCCCCTTTGGTAAGAATCCTTATAGTACCATCTTCCATGCTAACAACAGGTTTATTTTGGTGATGCTCAAAAAGCAGAAGACCCTTTTATGCACCTCCTTTGCATATGTACACTCCCAAAACACACGTCCCACTGTTTCTTCTTCCCCAAAGCTCTCCCTTGGGCACCTTGATGAGCTTGTCAAGCCCCATTCGCAATGCAGTTCTCTCACTAGCAAAGTATTTCTTACAACCATCCATGCTAGGTCAGTATGTGCACCTTTTAGTTGTTTACTTTCCACCACTTTCCACACCTTCTTCATTTGTCCTTCTGTGAAGTTTTTCCACTGATGCCATCCTGTCTCTCTCCCTTACCCCTTTCATCAATTTCTTATGATCTTTCAGGCCCTCCAACCCTACCTTCCCTATTTCATACCTCTGTTCTACATGAATCCTTCCATCCTGATGTAATGAAGTGGTGGTTACCACACCCATGAACTTTTCTAAAAGGTCTTAAATACTCCCCATTTCCTCAAAATTGCAGCTGCTTGACATTGGGTGCTAGGTGCCGCTTTCCCCTCTCCCTCCATTACTGTCTTGCATATCACACTTATGTATTTCAAATAGATGAACAATCCCACGTCTGGCAGCCCCACCCCCATCTCTTTTGCTTTGTACAGTTCAACTGTAGCCAAGCTTTTTCTTTTGGCATTTCAAAAGAACACACACATTTCCCTCTACTTTTACTATCTGCTGCCACATCAGTGGGAATGCAATTCCAGTATACAGAATAATCTGCAGTAGCACAGCCTTAAATGCTGCCACTTTTCCAGCAAAGGACAGTGTCCTTCCGAACCATAACCAAACTATTTGCTGCTACCTTTTCCCATGCTGTATTACCTTTCCCCTCGGTGTCCATTGGGATCCCTAGCACTCTGATTTCTCTCTCTCTTATTTGATCTCCAAGTCCCTCGACTTCTCCCTCCAGTTCCCCACTCCCATTATGGTGCTTTTTGATCTATTAAGTTTAGCTCCCTGTGACAGGGGTCCATCCCCGGGCCTGTCTAACGTAGGCCTGACCCTCTGTCTCTGGGGTACCCACCCACCTATCTCACCTGACATGCCTTGATGGAACAATAACTATGATGTTACTTAGGTGGGAGGCTCCCCATTTACTACCCCAACGCTAGTGGTCGGTATCCACCACTCCAAACCTCCCCTACATGGTGGCCCATGCCTTGCAGATGGTATATAAATGTTGACCTGTGCCCTAGGGCATGGGGGGACTCACTCCCTGTTGCTGTACCTCTTGGCACTGGGGTCTGCCCCCCCTCAGCTCTGGGTACCTTGTAGACTCCTGGAGCCTCATTAGCCACAGCAACAGTCTGGCCAGCAGCCACAGTGTTCCTGGGTAGTTCTGCTGTTCAGGAGCTCTCTTCCCTTGCCTGCTTGCCACAGACCTCCTCCTGTCAGCCTTGGCCCTGGGGTTTATATGTGCCCAGAGGCCTATCCCCTTCCTGTTAGCTGACCAGCCTGGGTGGTTGTGTTATTAACACCTACTTTCCTGGTGTTTGGTGTTCCTGTAGACTTGGGTCTTAAAGGGGCAGCCCTGCCTCTTAGTAACAGGGCTAGGGTTCTCTGTTACACTCCCATTACTTCTCCATACTCTTATATATGCTTTGGCACCCTTCCCATCAAAAGTCTATCTCTAACTACTACATTTATATCATTCATGTATAGTACACATTTTGCTTCTTCCCCTTCTAGTATTCCACTTATGACCTTGTCTTTTCTTATTCTTTGTGCTAATGGTTCCATGCCACACACAATTAGTAGTGGTGACATGGGACACTCTTCCTTGTCTCATCCCTGTATGGATTTTAAAGGCCCTGCTTAGGTGCCCGTTAACTTGGAATTGATTCCCTGCTTCTCTATAGAATAACTTTATCCAACATATACATTTCTCTGGGAACCACATATTTCTTAGTACCACAAATACGCAATCATGATCCACTTTGTCATGTGCTTCTCTAAATCTAGGTTTGCTAAAACTGGGAGCATCTACACGTTCATTAATGCACCTTAGATACTGCACATTTAGTTTAGTACTTGCTTAATAAAGTACTAACTAAATGTGCAGTTACTACAGTTACCGTGCAGTAGCACCAGCATATGATTATTTTGTGATGCTTACTGTGCATTAGCCTAATAACACTGTGCAGTAGGCTATTAGCAGTTTTTAACTGCCATGCTACTGTGCAATGTTATTAAGCTAATGCATGGTAAGCATCTTGTGTAGACGTGCCCACTGTGTTTATTTTCCTTTCTTTGAAAGTTCTTCTTTAGGTACAAAAGGCACAGGAAGAAAACAAATGGGAGTATGGGGACATTGCTCAACAACTCAGGAGAGCTGGTTACCGGCACTCAGGAGAAAGCTGAACTCCTGAATGACTACTTTACCTCGGTCTTTCACCAGACCAAGGGGAAAAAAATGCCAGGTAGAGCGCAGGATGAGCACGGTAGGAATAATTGCCATCCTACTATTGCTGTAGAATTGGTATATGACCAAGTTTAAAAATTAGACATATACACATCAGTGGGACCAGATGATATTCGTCTGAGAGCGCTGAAGAAGCTGGCTAAAGTCATTGCAGAACCCCTGGAGAAACTCTTGTACAACTTGTGGTGCTCTGGAGAAGTCCTTGAGGACTGGAAGAGGCCCAGTGTTGTGCCCATCCACAAGAAGGGTAGGAGGGAGGACCCATGTAACTATAGGCCAATCAGCCTAACTTCCATCCTAGGGAAAATCCTAGAAAAGTGAGACCTCACTGGTGAGACCTCAGCAGAAGTATTGTATCTAGTTCCTGGCACCACACTTTAACAAGGGCATGGACAAGCTTATGAGAGTCCAAAGAAGAGCCACCTGTATGATCAGAGTCTTACATGGCAAGCCATATGAGGAAAGGCTGAGGGATCTGGGACTCTTCAGCCTAAAGAAAAGAAGGCTGAGAGGGGACCTGGTAGCAGCTTACCACTACACTAGGGGAGTACATCAAGGGCTTGGTGAGCAACTGTTCACCAGGGCACCCGAGGGGAAAACTAGGAGTAAAGGCCACAAACTCCTGGAAGACCAATTCAGGCTCAACATTGAGAAAAACTTCTTCACAGTCAGGGTGTCTAGATTGTGAAATAAGCTCCCTCCAGAGGTGGTGCAATCCCTGGTAATCTTCAAGAGGAGACTAGACAATCTCCTTGCTGAGGTCACCTGACTCCAGTTATCTTTCCTGCTTGCTGCAGGGGGCTGGACCCGATGATCTTCCAAGGTCCCTTCTGGCCTTACAGTCTATGAATCTATGAATACAGTGATATGGGACACTGTATCTCTGATTGCTTTGGTGATCCTACTACCTAGTACTGCGCATACTTGTTCTTCATGTATTATCTTTTGGAGGTTTTTCCTCATCCTTAAAGTCAGTGTCTTGGCCATTAACTTATAGTCCATATTAATGAGTGTAATCAGTCACCAGTTTTTCAAGAGTTCCTTCTCCCCTTTCTTGAAGAGTAAGATCATAATGACTCTTGTAAAATGTTTCCCTCTTTCTCCTGTTTCTGCTATTTCCTTGAACACTTCCAGTCCACTCCATTCCTCTCTACCCATCTTCCTCAGTGTTTCAAACAGGAATTGGTGGGATACTCAGTTGTAAGTATTCTCCAGGTCCAGGTTTAGCATGACAACGTTCTGCCCTCTCTCCTGTTGAAACTACAGCACGTCTCACAGCTGCATCAAGACTCATAGTTTCATAGATTCATAGATGTTAGAGTCGGAAGGGACCTATTAGATCATCGAGTCCGACCCCCTGCCCTGGGCAGGAATGAGTACTGGTGTCAGATGACCCCAGCCAGGTGTCTGTCCAGTCTCCTTTTAAACCTCCAAGGAAGGAGACAGCACCACCTCCCTTGGAAACTTATTCTATATTTTGGCAACCCTCACTGTAAAGAATTTTTCTCCTGATGACCAATCTGAATTTGCTTTCTTTCAGTTTGTGGCCATTATATCTAGATACCCCAAAAGACACCCTGGTAAACATTGTATCCCCTATTTCTTGCTGGCCCCCCCGATGAGTTTGTAGGTAGCCACAAGATCACCTCTCAGCTGCCTCTTGCGGAGGCTGAAGAGGTTCAGGTCTCCCAATCAGTCCACATAGGGTTTTTTCTGTAGGCCTTTAACCAGACGAGTGGCCCTCCTCTGAACCCTCTTTAAGCCATCCACATCCCTCCCACAGTACAGCACTCAAAACTAGACGCAGATTCCAGCTGTGGCTTGACCAATGTCGCATAGAGGGGAAGTATCACCTCCCTAGACCTGTTTGTGATGCACCTACTTATGCAAGAAAGGGTGCGGTTACTTTACTTATTACCTCATCACATTGGTGACTCATGTTCATTTTGGAGTCGACTGTGACTCTGAGATCCCTTTCCGCAGTTGTGCTACTTAGAGTGGTACCTCCCAGGCTGTAGGAGTGTTGATGATTCTTCCTCCCCAGGTGCAACACATGGCACTTATCCTTGTTAAACTGCATCCTATTCTGTTTGGCCCATTTCCCCAGCCTGGGCCTTGCCAAATCAGCCTTGATTCACTTCCTGCCGTCTAGTTTGTGTACTTCCCCCCTATGGTTTGGTGTCGTCAGCAAACTTGGACAGGGTGCTTTCTACTCCCTGGTCCAAGTCACTAATGAAGATATTGAATAGTACCAGTCCCAGGACAGAGCCTTAGGGGACTCCACTACCCACATTTCTCCAGGTAGAAACCAGCCTGTCTACCACCACTCTCTGGGTGCTTCCCATAAGCCAATTTTTTACTCACTGGACTGTGTAATAATCTACATTGCAACTGTTTAGTTTATTTATAAGAATTGGGTGTGACACTCTGTTAAAGGCCTTTTTAAAATCTAAGTAAATAACATCTACCTCTATTCCTTCCTCCAAGCATTTTGTGACCTGGTCATAAAATGAAACCAGGTTAGTCAGGCAGGATCTGCCTGCTATGAACCCATGCTGATTGCCCCTTAGCATCATTTTACCCACTGGTCCCCCACAAATGTGATACTTAACAATTGTCTCAAAGATCTTGCCAAGGATAGAGATGAGACTAAGCAGCCTATAGTTACCCGGTTCCTCCTTCCTCCCTTCTTGAAAATAGGGACAACATTGGCCCTTTTCCAATCCTCTGGGACCTGTCCTGAGCACCATGAGTGCTCAAATAGTTGTGCCAGTGGCTCCGCTATGATTCCAGCTAATTCCCTAAGCACCCTAGGATGAAGATCATCAGGACCTGTTGACTTAAATACATTCAACCCTTCCAGGTGCCCCTTTACTAGGTCAGCTCGAAAAGTTGGTGGGTTGGTATCTATACCGGTCTTACCTAAGGTCCCAATGGGATGCGTATTTTTTTTTGTGTCCAGGAACACGGATGCAAAGAAATCATTTAAACTCCTTGGATATGGCACACCAGCACCATGCATGACTGGTCCTCATGGATGATGGACTCTAGGATAGATTTGAAATACTCAGCCAAGACTTTGGTCAGCAGCTTATAATCAAAGTTTAGGAGGGTAATGGGCCTCCAGTTCTTCAGGTCTTGGGAGCTGTTCTAATTAAAATACAGCTTTAAATAAGAGAGTTCTTCAGGCCCCCCTTGGGCCATTCTTGTAAGCAAGGGTCATGCATGGCCCTCCTGCAGTTGCTCCTGAAAGACTTCCAGCAGATCAGGGCCCACCTGGTCCCAAAAGGCCACATAGGACTCCTTGGGCAGGCCATCTGTCTGAGGAGTCTTACCATTCCTGAAGTTGAAGAGGGTCCTCTCAGCCTCCTCCAGCATCCACTCTTCCTCCAGCTTCTGCTGCTCATCTTCTGCAAGGGTCCAGGTGAGCTCTTGCAGACACTGCTGCATGGCCTCCGGCTCCTCCAGGTGTGCAGCATAGAGCTCCAAGTAGAAAGTGGCCACCACCTCCAGCATCCTCTCCTTCGACCGGTGCTCCAACCCCACTCCATCTCTCAATCTGGTCATGTTCTTTAACCTGCTGAAATAAGCAGACCACTCCTCCCCCTCCTCTATCCAAGAGGCCCAGGCCTGGAAGATCTTTTTTTCTGGCCTGTTCCATGTACCAGGCTCTGATCTGGGCCTTCGCCTCCAGGATGTCTTCACTCATGTCCCAGCCTGCCCTTGTCTGCTTGTTCAGGTCCTGTAAGTTATGGTTCAGGTGCTCATGCTACCTCTTTTGGAACTGGGCTTGCCACTTGCCAACCTGTTGGAAGAAAGCCTTAGTCCTATCCTTATTGCTGGCTCACCACTCTGGTTGGCTCAGGTACAGGGCTTTGAGGGTCCTCTACCCTGTGTAGTGCTCCCTGTAGTTGCACTGGGTCTTCTTGTCCTCCAGGAGCCTCACATTCAGCTTCCACATCTCTCAGGCTGTCCCTCTACCCCTGCCTACACTGTTTGGAGACAGTGGTCCAAGAAGCAGATTGATGTGGATTGGGCTTTCCCTCCTTTCCAACCCTCACAATGAAAGACAAAGTCTATTCGTGACTTGGTGCTCCCCATGGGGTCCACTAAGGTAAAGTTTGCTCTAGGGCCTTGAGCTCCCTTACCCATATCCACCAAGCTGTGGTCACTGATGAGCTGCTTCAGCAGCCTGGAGGATCTGTCCATGCCTGTCTTTCAGGCTCTGCTCGATGATGTAGTTGAAAACCCTGGGATCACTACTGGCTGGGTTCTCAGCTTCATCACAGCCATGTTTTCCAAGAAGATGCACCTCACTTCTTTATATTTGCCAGCATGTACACATTCATCATATTGAAAGACATCACCCCTGATCCCTTGTTTCAAAAATGTCTGGCAGTGGCCTGCCTACAACTATTTCTCTGTGCTGCATGGGACATTATGTCTTCTTTCAGGATGATTGTGACACCAGCAAATTGTCATCTGATCCACTCCACATGGCTTGGCCATGTAGCCAGCATTTGTAAAACAAAGGAAAGTTTGTTTGGCTGGGCAAGCCACACTCTTGGAGGCAGATTCTGTTTCTAGCTGCTACAAAGTTGTTTGCTAGATTGAGTCCCACTTCCTTTTTCACCAGGCTTTTTACATTTGCAGAGGCAATTTTTATCTTCATCGTCTTCAGACTGTAGGGGGGGATCTGAGTTTTGAAGTCCTTTCTTTTGTGGGGGAGGGGTGCAGGGTACTTCCATTTTCTTTCTCATGGAAACCTGCTTCCACTTCCCCTGTTCCATCTCTTTGGGCAGGGAGGGTTTCCACTCTTCCCAACCCCTTCCCAAACCCCTGCGTTGTGGGCTTCTGCTGTAACTGAGGCTCCCTCTGCCTTCTTCTGTAAGATGGATACCCTTACTTCTCCCCCCGCTTCCCTTGCTCCTTCACTGGGCTGGCCAGATCCTGGATCATCTGTTGGATCTGTTTTAGGGTCTCCTGGTAGTCCTGGAATAGGGAGCGGTCTCTCCCTTCTGGGATGTCCTTCTCCTTTCCCTCCTCTTTTTCCTCTTCCTCCCCCTTGCTCTTTGGTAACATTGGGATGGGGGAGCTAGGGATTTCTGGATACTCAGGGTGGGGGCGGTGCCACCTCCTCTTCCTTCTCCTTTCTGGATTTATTTGTGTGGGCTCCTAGACATCTCTTAAAGACATGCCCCCTCCGCTTCACACAGGTTGCAACAGCACTCTTTTTCACAGTCCTCAGCCAAATGCATTTTCTCACTGCAGATGGCAGAGACTTTTATCATGCACTGTGACCTCACATGTCACTCTTCCCCACATCTCTAGCAGAGCTTGGGCTGCCCCTGATAGTAGACCAGGCCCCTGTGACGGCCCAGGGAGAGTGCTGTGGGTTGGTGCTGCAGCACCCCCGGGTTCTCTGGGTTGCTCCTCAAGGTGACCTTTACCTTCCAGGCTCTGGTCCATATCCCCACTCCATCTAACTCTTCCCTTGTTTTCCCCACTTTTTCACAGTGTCTTTGTAGCCAGAAGTGGATATCCTCCTCTCCTATCTCTGCAGTGTACATTTGGATCTTCACCATTTTGTCTTTCCACGTGTCTCCCCCAACAAAGACAAAAGCCTCCAGTCTGGGATCTCCCCTGGCCTACTTGAGTCAGTTCTAGAAATCCAGTCTGGCTCCCAGATTCCTGAACCCAATCTCTCAATCTGACCCACCCACCAAACTGAAGAGGTAATGCAAATTTTTCCTCTCTACCTTGAGTAGAGCTTGTAGAATTTCCTCTCTCCTCATCCCATTTGGCATCTGCTTTGGGTGTATGTGGCATGTGTTTCCACTCCCATCCCATCCCTGCCCAACCCAACCTCACTTCAGTTCTTCATATCCAATACCTCTGTAAAAGAAAACAACTAGCCCCCTTCCCCCTCTCCAATATTTTCTTCCACTCCACTGCCTCTCACACAGTGGAGTACCCCCCTTACTGCCCATCCTATGCTCCCCTCTCTCAAATGGGAGACTGTGGCTGTTTCCCAAGCCTCTTACCTTCCCTTCCCCATGAGGGGATTTTACCTATATGCGAACAGCTGCTTAAGAGCAATATATTGCCAGAATCTTGTACTGTTGTATACGTGCCTCTTAAAAAGCAGCATTTGATCTACAGTTTGACAAATAATTGATTATGCAGTTAGCTGGACTGAAATTAACCTCAGTTGTGACATTGAGTCTGATGAGGACAGATCTTGATTAATGAGCTTTACATCCATAAGGATATGATGTGGTTATTGCTTAACTGCATAATAGCCTTCTGTACACAGACGTAATTGGTTTAGATGTGTCTCCATCAGACTGCATATAGTTGCCCTGGTTGCTTATCAGCTAAGAATATAAGTAAGTAATGTCATGGCACATCTGTGAAAAAGGTAGATTAATGAAAAAATCCTGATGGAGTCTAGGAATTAGGAAACAATGGGAAATAGTACTTTCACCAAGAAGATGCAGTGAATATTTTCAAGATGCATCTGGCTAGCAAACAGTCAGCCAGGTGCCCTCTCATGTAAAAGTCAGCTGTTAAAGTGTTAACCAAAGTAGCTGACCCACTTCTTGTATAGGTGTGTAACTCTGAATAAGGGAGTGCTCCTATCAGCTGCTCGTAGGAAGGAAAGTAAATACTCCCAACATGCACTGAGGCACAGGGAGTGTCTCAGGTTTCCAACACTTCCCAGCTTGTTGAGCAAAGTAATAATTAACAGCTCCCTGGACCTGCATAAACTATCCGGACATCTGTCAGGCAGAGTGTAACGCTGTCATGCTTCTCCAAGGGCTGAGTAAGAGGGTATGCGAAAATCCTCCATTACTTCTCATTTCATTTTGATCATACAAAGGTAAGTGAATTTAAGAGTTGGAGCTGCTCCTCTGCTTTCTGCTTAAAGTATGGTATCCTTAGGTGACTCGAGTACTGTGAAATCATAGAGAACTCATGTCAAATTCCATTCAGTCACTAGGTGAAGTAGAGGAAAGGATAAGTGCAGTCTGAAATAATCTCTTTATAGGAAGACTCTAGTCTATAAAGGTAGACCCTGGCATTCAGAACTGTGAGAAAACAAGCAGGTGGAAGAGTGGAGGAGTTTTGCATTGTTGCCTGTTTTGAGTGTATAGATGAAAGCCGTAAATCTCTGGTGTGGTCACTCTGCTTCTTATCCTTGCTGTAGTTATAATAGTGCTCATATAGGTGCTCAGAGTGACCTTATCTTTTCATAGTAGCAAGAATTTCAGGTAGCAGGTATTTGTTCCTAAGCACCTGTAATCCCTAATGAATGTTTCTTTTTTAATATTAATGGATTGTTTCAGTTGTCTGTAACTGACTAGCTCACATAAGCCTTTTATAACAAAATTGTATATTATATATATATTTTATATCAAAATTCCTGATATATCATTTAAAGCAGGCAAACAGAACAAGGTGTTGTAAAAGTCCTAGCCTTTTGTCCTTGCACCCATGAGAACTGATATTTATCAACCCACTCTAGCTGCCTCACATTTTTTTAAGGCAAACAAATAAATGCTAAACCTGATGTAACCAGCCAGTTAAACTGAGCGTGTCATACCTGGAACTATGGCCCTTTAGTCACTCTTTTATGTTGTTAGCTCCCTAGTTGTGAAAAGTAAAACAAAACAATATGTAACAAGAATAGGTTGTATTTAGTATAATAGCTTTCCCACTACTGGATATAAGTAGTTTCCTTTGGAATGAACCCTGTGCTTTATGATCACAATGTTACCTCATTTAAAACATCATAAAACACTAGAAAAGCAGATGAAAAACAGTTTTATATTATTTAAAAGGTGACATTTTTCATAACATAAACAAAATGAACACCGCAAAACCAAATAGCAAGATACATAATGGACCAAGAAAAATCCAAAATGATCACTCCCACACACCCTTGTACCTACTGTGTACAGCCTTTTGTACAATATAAGGCATTAGAGATGCAGTGTGCTGAATTAATCTCTTTATACATATAGCAGAGCAGCACAGGGTTCTGTGGCGTACAGAAATTGCACATCAAAGTTCATTGATCCTGAAATATTTCATGACTGCCCATGATTCTACAAATATACCACAGAGTTAAAATGTAACCAGTGCACATTATATTAATGAATGAAGTGAAGGAATGCCCCCTTTTCTCTAAAGTTCACCTCCTTGATTATGGAGGACATCTCAGAAGATGCACTAGAAGGGATGAAAGCTACTATCCCAAGTTCTTTAAACTCCTGCATGGCTGAGCAGCCATGAATGTCACCTCTCCTTCTCCTGGCAGCCTTCTCCATCAGTTCAGCCCTTTTTATCCCTCACTGAAGGGGTAGATCATTCTCAGACTTCCTGCCATCATGGTTGGCAAGCGAGAGTTCAGTGTTTGTGAATTAGCCCCAAAAAATCATTAAAGTGGCTTAAAAATCAGGACATGCAATGCTGCTTTGCTTTCTATCTGACTTCATACTAATGGAGCTAACTCTTTCTCTAAAAAATATTTATCAAAAGTAATTATTCATGGGGAGGGGATAGCCTGCCATTTTAACCTTTTGTGACAAGCGGCCCATCCTCCATTTTTGTGTGATGATTTTGGTTCAAAGTTCACCATTACATATATGCAAAATTGCAGGCCTCCTTAGCAAGCTGATCAGAGGCGGATGCAACTTTAGTCTCTCCCAGCCTTGAGACTGAGATGGTGTTGCTTTTACTCAATATCACAAACCTCATCACCACAGTCTTCTGTGTTATACTTAACCCCCAGGATGTTCCTAGCTTTCTTCATATAAGCTCTCCTTTGTTCCTCCACATTTTCCTGTCCCACCCTCAATTTCCATTCTGAAACTTGTTCTCTTACGCAGTCCTCACAGTTAACATTCAGTTTTCAAGCCACAGGAGCCAATACAAAGCTATTTTCCCCCAAGACAGTTTGGTTGGGGTCCCACTGGAGAGAATGGGAGACTGCAGTCATCTTTACTGCTAGAGATCAGATTGTGGGAAGCTGTAAAAAGACAATAATATAATGAGGCTTAAACAGCTTGGAATTATGTACTGTTCTTCTGTACTGTACAGTTTCCATGCTGTTGCCTCTGCCTCAGTTCTTTTATGGGCAGCAATCTAAGCAACTTGCTCCTTCCTTGACACACAGACATGAGAAAGGGAAGTAATTGGCATATAAACAAAATGAGGTGCTGGAGGATGGCTGCTTTTGTGATGGATGGTGCCCTCAATATAGTATGCAAGGGATGTTGTACTCTGAGGCAGACCTAGTGGTCAAAAGCATTTGTCCTGAAAAAGTTGAGCCAGACCAGAGGACAGCTGAACTTTTCCTAGGTAAATCCTGATAAGCTTGTGCACAGTAAGCAGTCCAGCTAGCTATGTATATAGATTTCATATACATTAGGGGCTGGACAGGCTCTCATGAGATCATGGAGTCCAGCCCCAGCCCCCCTCCCTACCACTGGGGTCAAGGGACCCCAGCAAGAAGTACATCCACATATTTTTTGAAAGAGTACAGAGTAGATGCTTGTGCCATCTCTGGGGGGAGTTTGTTCGAGACCCTGGACACTCACACTGTAAAGAACATTTTTCTTATATCTAATCTAAATCAGCCTTTCTGGAGTTTATGGCCGTTAGACCTTGTTAACCCTTGGGGAGCTCTGGTGAACAGCTGTTCTCCCAGGTCCTGATGCACCCCTCTTATATAATTGTAGGCTGCCACCAAGTCCCCCCTGAGCCTTCTCTTCTCCAGACTGAAGAGTCCCGAGTCCCTCAGCTTCTCCTCATATGGCCTGCCCTCCAGGCCGTGGATCATATGAGTGGCTCTCCTCTGGACTCTCTCAAGCTTCTCCACATCCCTTCTGAAGTGGGGGGCCCAATACTGGATGCAGTCCTCCAGCTGCGGACTCACCAGGGCCGAGTAAAGCAGAAGGATGACTTCCATGATTTTCTTTGAAATGCACAGGTGGATGCACACCAAAGTTTGGTTTGCTTTGCCAGCCACAGCATCGCATTGGTGGCTCATTCATCTTGTGGTCAGTCAAGATTCCCAAGTCCCTTCTGGTTGTGGTGCTAACAAGTGTAGCACTGCCGAGCCTGTAAGTGTATTGAAGGTTCTTCTTACCAAGATGCAACACTTTACACTTCTCTAAGCCATCAGGTTTTGGTCAGCCCACCTTAAGAGCATGTCCAAGTCAGCCTGGATCCCCAGCCTGTCCTGCTGTGTGACCGCCCTCCCCTTGTGTGTGTGTCTGCGTGTGCGTGCGTGTGTGTGTGTGTGTGTTTTGCTATGTAAACCAGCTGACCGTGAGTAATCCCACAGACACTCCCAGCTGGAGGCAGCTGGGAGAACAAGGACCCACCTGAGCCATTTGGATGTGGGGTTTGAGCTGGTGCAGTTCCCACCCTCTATTAATGGTTGTTCGTAAAGTGGTACAGTAGATGCCAGGCATGTTTCATTTGATTGACTTGCACATGCATTTAATATGAACAGTAGAAGCAGGAATAAAAAGTAACACTTTTTTAAAAAGTAGTGGATCGTTGACCCAACTGTTATTAAAATTAAAAATTCAAAACATTGACATTTTTTGTTCCCACCTGACCAGTTTAGTAGCTGACCAGATGATGATGTGAGGAAATGTGGAACCATTTATAGAGATTTTCCTGTTGGTCTTACTTTCAGATTTTGAAAGAAAATGATTTTGACAAAACTCAGAAAATTCCCACTAGTGTACTGTGGAGATGCACTAAGGGTCTGCAGGTCAAATGACTGCAACAGAAAACCCATCACAGTGGGTAATGGAGTGGTTAGGCCACCAATGAAAAATCTTCCTCTGTTGGGAAAAATGCTCTTCTGCCTGTATTTGGTACTTCTTGAGATCAGATCCTTACCTGTGTGAACCATTTGACAAGATGTAAAAATTAATCTGTCATAGCAGTATGATCAACAAAGTAGCACTAGCACACACTAGATTAATAATTTAGATTTAATATTTTTTCCACAGTAGTAAAAGTTAAAGTGGCAGTTTCTCTATTATTAACCAGTCATTTTGTCATACATATATATCTCCATTTAGTTGGACACTGAGTGGGGCGAGGTGGACACACTTAGGGGAGAGAGAGGCTGCAAATAGATTTAGAGAGACTACAAAAGTGGGCAGACGAGAATAGGATGGGGTTCAACGTAGACAAATGCAGGGTGCTGCACCTTGGGAGAAGGAGTCCACAGCATACATACAGGCTGGGGAGTTCCCCTCTTGAAAACACAGAGGCGGAAAGGGATCTTGGAGTCATTATTGACTCCAAGATGAACATGAGCTACCAATGCCAGACCGCAGCCAGCAAGGACAGCCATACCTTGTCATGCATCCAAAGGTGCATCTCAAGCCGGTCCAGAGAGATGATACTCCCCCTCTATAAGACTTTGGTCAGGCCGCAGTTGGAGTACTGTGTCCAGTACTGGGCGCCGCACTTCAAAAGGGATGTGGCCATCCTGGAGAGGGTTCAGAGGAGGGCCATCCTCTTGGTGAGAGGGCAGCAGGACAGGCCCTACGAGGAGAGACTGAGGGACCTGAACCTGTTCAGCCTCAGCAAGAGGAGGCTGAGGGGGGACCTGGTGGCTGCCTACAAACTCACCAGGGGAGATCAACAGCAAATAGGCAGAGCCCTTTTCTCCCCAGCACCACCTGGGGTGACAAGGAACAATGGTAATAAACTGATGGAGAATAGGTTTAGGTTAGGGATCAGAAGGCAATATTTTACAGTTAGGGTGGCCAAAATCTGGAACCAACTTCCAGGGAAGTGGTTCTCGCCCCTACCTTGGGCAAATTCAAGAGGTGGTTGGATGATCACCTGTCTGGGGTCTTGTGAACCCAGCATTCATTTCTGCCTGTGGCAGGGGGTCAGGCTAGATGATCTGTTCAGGTCCCTCCTGACCCTAGCTACTATGAAACTATGACATGAGTACATCCATAAAAATATATTTTTTTAGAAATATGCAATCTAGTATTGGGAATAAGTTGTTCTTTCCTCATGGCTAAATCTCCCCTTCTCCCTCCCCTCACCCCCTAACCTTCTTTACTGTTATCAGGCAATAGTGGGCAGCCAACTAGCAGTTTAACTGGGTCATATAAGTTCCACTGATATAAACACCTCTGCTAAAACTGCTACTTTTTAAACTGGGGTAAATCAGAGTGAGACACTTCAAAATATATTCAGTAGTTCTTGTCAGATAGCCTTGAAGAACAGAGAAATATACAATAAAAGTTGGATATTAAATTTTCAGTCACTCACCAAACTTTTCTCTGTTGTGCTGTAATTAGCATATTCCACTTCCCAGATATATTCTGCTGATTCTGACATGCCGCAACATTCACTAAATCAGACTATTTCCAGTCAGCTTTTGATCAGGACGTATATTATTAACTCTGAATTTGACATAGGAAAACATGCATATGCACACTATTTCACCCCCAATATTGTTTGCTGTAATCAGTTACATCTATTTTTATAATAAAAACATAACTTCGGGGGAAATTACTATGGTTTGCTTTCTTGTATTTGCTGACCATTAAACTATTTTCCTGTCAACCTCAAATATTAACTGTGCAGACATCTAGTTTCCTGAAGGCAACTCAAAAATTGATCCTTTATACTGTATCTGATCCTCTTGTCTATCAAACTTCTGTAAATAGCTTGGATAAAAGTACTCTATAAACTAGCTGAAATGTGTCTTTGCATGCAGAACTCATGTTCATAATGTATATATGTACATAATGTTCATAATGTATAGTTATGTGCTGTAAGCTTTTGCAATCTTTGCATCTATACAAGTATAGAAGATCTTTCTTTAAAGAATGATACCTTGTCAAAGAATTGAGAATAGATGGCATGAGAAAGACATGAAAGAGGTTTAGTATACACCCCATTCACCCCCCCCCCCAGCTCTTTGGCCAACCAGGCTTTTTCCAAATTTTCATTAAAATCCTTCTTTCCCATTTCTGCATCATTCTGAATTGCTTTGTTCAAAAAATGATATATTGCATTCATTACTCCAGATATTAGGCCAAGTTTACCCAGACCCATCTTTTCCCTGCACACTGAGGTATCCAGCTCCATATTAGATCCTATTCTTCAATGGAAAGTAGTTCCATTAAAGTCAGTGAATTCAGTGAGATTTTGATCAGGGCAATAGAGCCATATCTTAAGGTTCTTACTCAAGGTCAGATTCTGCTGTGTAACTGTAAAATAATTCCACTGGCTTCACTGGAATGGCTCCAGACTTATACAGTGCTCATATGTCACTTGGGCAAACTCCAACTGACTTCATTGTGAGTTTACCTGAATAAGGAATGAGTAAAAGCCGAGCAAGGACTTTAGAATTTAGCCCTCAGAGATTTTAGGGCATTATATTCTTAACTTTATTTGCCTATTCTGATCCATGTGCTATTTAGCTACTCAGCACAATATTGACAAATAGTGCTTCACTGAAAACGCCCAATCTTGATACTTTTCAGTGTACTTTCTTCATCTTACCTTTGCTTTCTAATATCATGCAATGAATTGAGACCAGCCACAACATATTTCTCAGAAAATTCAGTACTAGAGTCCTACGGGTCTGATTTTTGTCCCTAACCGAAAGGCAAAGATTGCAACAGACAAGGCTACAAAGTATGCTGTTATACCACTGCAATTAGTATCCTTGGTAGTTTTGTTTGTTTGTTTGTTTGTTTGTTTTGGCTTTTCAACTTTGTATGCCACAGGAGATTGAGCTGCACCAATTAGATTTTCTATTTGTTTTATCCAGTCATACAGAAACATGCTTAAAGTTAATTTGCTGAGACCATACCACTTCATGATCTCAGGCAGCTTCCCATCTGTTGTCCCCATCAATATTAGTCTACCTTGTACCAAGAATTCAAGTCCCATGCTAATATTGAGCTGGTCTTCTAGAATAATAGTGCAGAATTATAAATAACTCCAAACCTTTTAGGCCATTTGTAGACGGAATAAGGGGCATATGTGCACGACACTTTAAAGCAGGTTAAATGCTTTTGCACTGCTCTAATGGTGTTGGTGTTTGCACGTGTTGGCAGCATATTGCACAGTAATTCCAGCTGCTATAGCAAATTCGACAGCATAACATGCCTTAAATGACTTGGGGTGCAGCAAACTAAAACTCCGAGAAGGAGTTTTAACTTGGTGCCCTACAGCCGCAGAGCAAAGCACCAAGCTCCATACAGCTCAGGGGCTCAGGGCCTATGCAGGAAGCCCATGCAAGCAGCCTGGCAGTAGCCTGGGAAGGCAGACTCCGCCTCAGAAAAAAAAAAAGTAGCGAGCCAGATCTTTTTTTTTTTCTTCCCCTGGAGCCTGCCTGCCTGCCTGAGCTGTGCGGGGGCCTGGTGCTTCCTTCTGCAGCTGCAGTGCCCTCTGGGACCACTCAAGATGGGTGCATGCAGGTGGGTGCCACCTGGCGGGGGTGCTGTTGCTGCGGAGGGAAGCACCAGCCCCGCCTGCAGCCCATGGACTGCTCCACCCACCAGCAGCTCACCCTCCCCTCCCCGCTGCCAGAGAGGCAGGTAAGTGCATGGGGGTGTGTACGATGCAGGGCTTTACTTCACCCTAAATTGAAGTGGTGTTTTTAAAAACCGACTGCTTCAATTTAGGGCCCCCATTTCATCTACACATGCCCTTAGATTAGTAACACTGTTATAACTTGTACTATTTGTGACTACTATTATACATGGTACATACAGTTCTTATACATATAAAGATAATGGCCTCTTATTTTAGTGCTAGCATAAAATATATAATCTACAGCCAATAAAAAAATGATAATGTAATATTTGCAAAATGACAAAATAAAAAGTCCCCAATTTTAGAAAAAACTGACTCTAGACTTACAAATAAATGTTCTGAATTTAGCCCATTCTAAGGAAACTAAAGGAGCTAACACATTACATCTAATGTCTGAAAATTCTTCCTTTTGTTTAGTTCCATCTAGTCTGAGTAAATGAAGAAAGTGACCATGAAATCACAACATCCACCATCTGCTTTTGCCATCCATGAGAAGTACATTACCAGGTAACATTTTAATAAGTGTGTGCAATGCGCTACTTAACTTTTTCTAGATGTAATCAATAAAATTAGATGCTTTAAAATAAAAATTATATGCTTTAAAATAAAAATGTTAAGTGCCTAATTTGTATGCTGCCCCTATCAGAATTCTCAGTGCAGTCAATCATAGTTTCATGCCTGTTGGCCTTGAATTAACTGCATAGTTTCCATAAATTTTAATGACAGACTTCAGGTTAAACTCTATAGTCAACTTCAAATATTTCAACTACCCTAAGTCTGTGTGTACATATTTATTTCTATATATTATTAACATGGAAAGAAAATTAAATTCACTTAAGTCCTTTCTTAGTTAAATGCTTTTCCAAGGGCACCTAAAGATTAAGTGGAGACCATCTCAAAGTAGCTCCCACAGGCCATGATATGAAGAGAGTTTCCTACATGCATGGCTCACACTGGCCCTCAGTGTTAGGCCAGAGCTGTCATACTTCATTTGCCTTCCACAAAATATTGTAACATCAACAAAAAGGAACCAGTTGTGAATCCTTCCATCTGGAAAACACCTGTTGACTCACAGGTGCCAGTGGGTTGGATTATATTAGGAATTAAAAAGACATAATTACAAGCTTCCGAAGCATGAAAAGATCTTTATTCATGAATATCAGGAATATCAAGAACTCGGACATTATGTATTTATGTTCACACATTAGACTCTGACATTATGGAAATGTGTTTTTTACATGCTAAAATATGCACTAAACTTTGACTGTGGTATTTTGGAAGGACTGTACTTTCTCACTGTGAGATCTGTCTATCCCTACCTGTCTAGCAGTATGATAGGGATATTTTTGCTTATGTGCTTATTCCACATCCTCTATGCATTTGAAACTTTATTTTTGTTTTTTGTCCTGGGGTGACCCTAACATCACCCTCATTATTTGTTCCTGGTGTATTGGAGACACAGTAGCAACGACAAGCAGATACACTTCAACAGAAGCATGAGTCTTCAGAAGCCTGCTACTGTGATTAAAGGCAAGGAAGAATTAAAACTAAAGTCAACTTCCAGTTTGTGGGAATACTAAGAAAAGTATTCTGGGAGTTACTTCAGACAACAGAGGTCAGATTGTTTGCCCTAGTCAGTAGGGTTCTGATCTAGAGCACATTGAAATGAATGGAAAGAATCCCAGAATTCAATGGATCAGGCTCTACTATCTTAATTTTATACAATAAAGAGCATACTACCAAAAAAAGGATTAGCTTTAGCAGTTGTTTGGCCCTACATCCTGCTTAGAAGGGTACAGTATGATGTTCTTCTCTTCAATATCTTTCAAACTGTGTTGCACAATGTTTTGTATATGCAGAGACTGATGGAGTTAGATAACAGAGGAAAACAGAAAGTAGAATACATGCAAGGAGAAAATATATACATTGAAATGAGACTGGAAAACAGCTGAAAGATTAGTGGTGTGTATAGTTGTAGAGAAGATGACACTTGTTCTACCAGCAGTATGACTATATGAGGGGACCAGCAGGAGAAGAGCAAGTTCTTATGTCTTTTGCAACCTTACTATCCATTGTTTGTCCGTGCAGTTAAAGGAAAAGCATGTAAATTGTGTACATAGCCCTTGGTGTACACAACTGTTTGTTCCTATTACTGTTATTCTTATTTTCCCTTCTCCCCTCTCTGCTTAGTGGCACCTACTTGTTGTAGTTTGGGTTAAACTATAAACTCTCCAAGGCAGGGATCGTCTTTTGATTTCATGTCTATACAGCACCCAGAACAATGGGTTCACATTTTGATCGGGGCTACTGGCCTCATCTACACGAGATGCTTACTGCGCAGTAGCTTGTTACTGCTTCGCAGTAGCATCACCAGATATGAACTGCGATGTGATGCTACTGCTTAGTAATAATGAGCTACTACTCAGTAAGCATCAGTAGGCAACCGTGCCAGGATGCTGCTGCTTAATAATTCCAGTTACTGCACAGTAGTTTAGTAATTGGTTATGCAAGTACTAAATGACTGCGCAGTTGTTATCATGAGACTAATCATCACATTCCTAAAAATATTTCCTCCCAATTTACATGCTTTCACAAATGAGCCTGAAGTGCTTCCCCAGCTGATCCTGTTCCTGGGCTAGAGTACCACTTTTCAGAGTGAACAAATCCAGTGATGATGTGCCAGTAACTTATCCGTGCATATGTATTCTTGGATTTACACATGTCATTTATATGATTTATGCCTCCCTCTAATTATTGGTGGGGAAAAAAGGGAAGGCATCTTGAGACACTGTTCAAAATCCAGCCTTTTATGTTTAACATCAGATTTCTCTGTTCATTGAGTACCACATTGTGTTCAAGATCCTATTACTCCCATTAATAGTAATAACAGTTGTACCTATAAGTAGATGATCATACATTCGCCCTAAGTCTCTCTTAGATCAAGGGTAAACTGTGTGCGCTCATTGTAATATTTGACCCTGATCTGTTGTTCTGTATCAACCTGCATGTGATCTAAATGCCACTTTTCCCTGATACTGCTATGAAGACATTTTGATAAATTTCCATTTCCTCTTTAAGTCAAAATCAATAAAGGAATTAAGTAAATCATCTCACTATGACTAATGGTACATAGACTGTTTTCAACAGGCTTGTACATAGATTGTTTATGACAAGTTTATAGATGTGGTATGTTTACTTTACCCACTAGGTTTTTTTATTAATATTTATTGTGCTTAAAAGATTAGGTTCTTTGGCAGTGACTCACATGGGTTCACACTCTTTGTTTTGAATGGGCTGGATGAGACTTCCTGGACTGACATCACAGGTGCCACATCATATACCATATTTTGTTGCATACAGCACTTTATGGAATACAATCAAACTTTGTTTTTTAAAAGCAAAATGGGAAAAAAAAGATCTTTCCTTGTAGTAACTGAGTAACTGCAGCTAGGAAGCCAAGCTTGCTCATTCCTCTGCTCCCTGTGAGTTGCCTGAAAATTTCACTTTCATTTTTGCATAGTAAACAGCAAAAACTCCTCTTACTGTATTTCTCATACATAAAGTGCACTTCAGTTGCCAACACCTTTTACGGGAATTTTGTTTGCATGAAATTATGGCAATCTCCTTTTAAATCTATTAAGGTCCATTCTAAAAATAGTTACAGTTTTTTTTCTTCCTCTTCCTGCCCAACCATATTGCTGGCCTCCTGATGGCTTCTTGGATTTACATATATCATTTATATCATTTATGCCTCCCTCTAATTATTGGTGAGGAAAAAAGGGAAGGCATCTTGAGACAGTGTTCAAAATCCAGCCTTTTATCTTTCACATCAGATTTCTCTGTTCATTGAGTACCACATTGTGTATAGGAGCCACATTGTGTATAATGAGCCATATGTAAACTGATGGTTTATAACAGTCTTTAACTCCTTGGATAATTCAAAACTTTCTTTACTTTCCAATCTGAATTCATTCATGGCCATTGTGATCTCATGCCAAAATTATTCTTTAGTTTAAAAAGCTTTTCTCCCTCTGTATTTACCTTGCTCTCCCACCCCAACACACACATATGCACACTGTGAGCATATCTACACATGGTGATTTAATGCGGATTAGCCCAATTTAAGCCGAATTAGGGGCGCGTGTCTACACATGTGTGCCTTTAATGAGACTTAAAAATGGCATTTTTAGGTTATGTGAACCTAAATTTGATATCTGCCCAAACCAAGTATCAAATTTAAGCAGGATTAGTTAACGCAGATTAACATATATGTAGAGGCACCCCCAGGGCTCCTGGCTGGGTACCTCTCCTCCCTCAGGGCTGGGCTTCTCTCTATATAGTTTGCCACCTGTAAGTGGGTTTTTTATTGTTGGTGGGTGGGGAGTGTGGTGAAGGGGCACTGTTTATTGAAGGGGGTAGTAAGAGTGGGGAGGAATGGGGTGGGGTCTGTGAGGGTAATAAGTGTTTTTGTTTCAACCACGTGCATGTCCTGAGAGTGGTGCAGGGGGTGGGCAGGTTATAGGGGGTGTGTGGGCAGCAGGGCACACGGGCTGGAGCGGGGAGTGCAGGAGGAGAGGGTCACTCAGGGCCTCCCACAGCTAGTGACCTGGCCCCTGCTGGCAGGTGCATGGTTTTCCTGGGGTCTGGGTGGTAGGGTGCCTGGTGGGGCCAGCAGAACCAGCACCATGGCCAGCAGAAGTCCAGGTCACTGGTCATCATTGTCAGGGGCCAGGCTGAAGCAGCAAGGTACTGGGCATCACTGGCATGGGCAGGGGCAGCCCCAGCGCAGGGAGGAAGGGTAGGTAAGGAGGGAGCTGCTGTGTGCTGCTCCTGTGCTGGGCACGTGGCTTCTCAGCAGGGAAGGGCCCGGCCAGGGATCAGAAGGCAGGGGCAAAGGGTGTTTCCAAGACCACTGCCAAATGCTGGCAGCCATGTGTCCAGAGCAGGGGTGGGCAAAATGCGGCCCAGGGATTGGATGTGGCCTGCCAGGACATTCTACCCAACCCGTGGAGCCCCTAAAAAATTTAGAAAATGAATATTTATCTGCCCTGGGCTGCCTGTCATGTGGCCCTCGATGGCTCGCCAAAACTCAGTAAGTGGCCCTCTGCTAAGAATAATTGTCCACCCCTGGTCCAGAGGCTGGAGCTCCCCGTGGTGGCCACAGGGCCACATGGTAGGGCTGTAGCAACCTGGGACTAAAATTAGTCCCAAGGTCACCCCATGTAGATACCTGCCAAAACCCACTTAATCTGCATTAGTTTAATGCATATTAAATTTAAGCTGGTTTACACTCATACTCTAGATGAGGTTTCATCTGTGGCTTATACAGGTCTTTCTTTCACAGTTTGTGCTAAAGTCTTGTTAGTTATTGAGGTCAGATGAACAGGGCAGTAGTTTCTATATCACTTTTTTTTTTGCATTTCTTAAATATAAAAACCACATTTGCTGTTCTCAAATCACATGGTACCACTCCCCATTTTGCAATGGGAAGATTATTAGTTCTCCCAACTTGAATGCATTAGGGTTTTGGGGTCATGGTTCTGATAATTTTTATTTCTATACACTGATATCCATTATCTAGTTTGCCTTTGCCTGATTCTTCAGCATCATCATCATAAATTGAAGACTGAGGGAAAATATTCATTTAATTTTGAGGCCATATCTATATTATACTTAAACTAGATAAGTGCTGTACTTCTTTCCTTGTTCTCTTTATATTTACATGTATTTACATAGGCAAATAACCTTTTGCTGTTTTTCGTATGCTTTTCCAGGGTCTAATTCAGTTTGGATTGTAGGAAATTTCATTGTACACCAATACTTTCTGACTTCTAAAGAACTGATTTTCTTTTCTAACCTTTCCTTTTTACCATTCTTTGTAGGCTTGCTACTACTTCTTAATAGGCTTTTTGATGTGCCTATTCACCCAGTTAGCTCTCAAGTTCTTTCCTGTAACATTTTCTTCCATCTTGGGATACAAATGGGATACACATTCTTGGTAGCTTTGGCATCTTTAATTAGAAGACATTCAAGACCTCTCTTTATTCTAGTCCCTGAGCTCTTCAACCCAGCTGACTTTACTAACCAGTTCCTTTGATGTATCAAAGGTTGCCCTTTGCAGGGCTTCTTTTATTTATTTTCCCATTATTTCAGCTGAATCAATTCATAGTCACTGGATGCAAATTTATTTTCTACAATTAGCTCATCTATAACAACTTAATTAGTTAGCAAAACCAAACCTAAAATAGTTCTAGTTTCAAGGTTAATCGCATGAGGAATCATAAAACAAATATCTGCTGAAGCCAGTACATTTCCCCTGATTCATGTACTGCTGTATTTGTTCAAAATCAACCTTGCTTGCTAGAAATATTCAATGAATCTTTTCAGTGGATAGTTTGCATTCCAAGTATACATTATAAACCTGGAAACATGTTAGTTCTCTATGGGCATGTCTATATAAGATGTTTACTGTGGCGTAGACTAATTAGCTCCACAATAAATGTTTTGTGTCTACACATTCAGTCCTATTCAGGTGGGTGGCAAATTGGCTTAGGGGTCACACCCAGAGAGTGGTGTGGATGAGTTGATATCAACCTGGAAAGATGAGGGCAGTAGATCCCGCAAGGCTCAGTTCTTGGACTGGTACTATTCAATGTCTTCATCAGTGACTTGGATGGGGGCATGGAGAGCACCCTATCCAAGTTCATAGATCATACCAAATGATGGGGCAAAGTTAACATACCAGAGGGTAGGGAACAGATCCAGGCAGATCTGGACAGGTTGGAAAAATAGGCAGAACGAAATAGGATGCAGTTCAACAAAGAGAAGTGCAAAATGCTGAACCTGGGCAAAAAGAACTGCCAACACACTTACATGCTGGTGGATGACCTTCTCAGCCACACAGCAGTGGAAAGGGATCTTAGAGTCCAAGAGGAATATAAGTCATCAATGTGATGAAGTGATCAACAGGGCTAAGTGAACTTTCTCATGCATTAGCAGATGCATGACGAACAGGTCCAGGGAGGTGATGCTTACCCTCTATGTGGCACTAGTCAGGCTGCAGTTGGAGTACTGCATCCACTTTTGGGCGCCGCACTTCAAGAGGGATGCGGAGAATCTTGAGAGGGTTCAGAGGAGGCCACTTGTGTGGTAAGAGACCTGCAGGCAAGGCCCTATGAGGAGAGACTGAGGGACCACTTTAGCCCTTTTCCAATCTTCTGGGACCTGACCGGAGTACCATAAGTATTTGAACAGCCGTGCCAGTGGCTCTGCTATGACACTGGCCAATTCCTTCAGCATCCTTGGATGAAGTTCATCTGGGCCCACTGATTTGAACACATCCAATCCCTCCAAGTGCCCCTTCACTAAGTCTGTGCTAACAGGTGGTGGGCTGGTGTCCCGCCTGTATCTATCTATGATCCAGTTGGGAGATTTGTCTTGGTCTGTGTCTAGGAATAGAGATGCAAAGAACTCATTGAAGAGCTCAGCTTTGTCTCCCCTTTCTGTCACCAATTGCCCTAGTTTGTCCTGTTGGGGCCCTATGCTATCCTGCACCTTCCTTTTGCTCCCTATATACGTGAAGGACTTCTTGTTGTCCCTAATTTTTGTCACCAGCCCGAGTTCTAATCCTGCTTTGGCCTTCCTAACTGATTCCCTGCAAGTGTGAGCCAGAGAGGTATACTCCTTCTTGTTAGCTACCCCCTGTTTTCACAGCCTACATACCTTTTTCTTTGCCCTTAGGCTTTCCTGGACTTCCCTGTTCAGCCAAGAGGGCTTCTTGGCCCCTTTGCCCCCTTTTATGTGCAATGGGATTGTCTCCTTCTGAAACAAAAGACCCTAGAAATATTAATGAAAACCTCCTACTTCTGGTCTCAACTTTGTTTTTTGTTTTTTTGACTGTGTTGTGTTATGAGTGTTTTAATCAGGGATAAGGAAAACTCAAGTAATATCCAAGTGAATTTGAACACTTTTTTGTTCCTCTGTTCTTTTAAAATAATAGGTAACTGTAGATAACTGCAAATACCAGGACCAAAGGTACTCAGGTTGCCTTATTTCATATTTTCACAGCATGATTTCACTGCAGGGAATGACATGCTTTTTACTGAACAACTCTTCATTTTTATTCTGTGATTATCAACCAAGTGCATAGTTTGTGTCCAGGAAATGTTGGCAAGGCAGTTATCCTTATTCTTATTTTTTTTGCCACAAAGAGATTTGTTCCTTCAAAGTAAATAAAATGATTTGTAATATTTTTTAAAGGCAGTGTTTTCTGGTTTGCTTCACTGCTCATAAATACAATTTGGGTGTGAAGTGCAAACTAGCCATTAAAACCGTTCTGGTGGGAATAAAGAGACTTTAGAACAACTTTATCTATCCTTTAAAATTAGTGATAGAAAAACAAAACCAAGAAGTTCAATATATCAGAGGAAAACATGAGGCCAGCGGGATGTGGGTTCTATATTAATCACTGACAAACCTACACAAAGGTGGACTGCAGTGACAACAGAATATATTGTATATATACAATATATAAATGTATACAACTTTCTGTCTTCCTTTTTTATCATGTAATGGCTTAGGTTTGTCTTCTGATGGTATAAATTAGACTCTGTATAATTTAGACTCTGTATATCTGCTGTTTGAATGCTCAGACTAGAAGAGCTGATTGTTATTAATATATGTTTTAACCTTGGGTCCAAAGTTTAAATCCAATCACATATTTTAAGCATGAGTGAACCCCTACCAATAGATGGAGTTTGTGGTAAAATCCTAATCATTAGATTTTTTTATCCTGTATGTTTCCCTTAAATAGGGCAAATGGAGAATGATTTTCTGAGCCCTTTTCTTCATTTTCACACACACACGTGCATTCTCTGTAGATCTAAAATAAATGTTTTCTTTTCTGTCTGTTCTACTGAACCATCCCCAATAAGAAGACACTCTGCATTTTACATTGGTCCTATTTATTCTGAACATTTGCTACCCAGAGTTTGAAAAGCCTCCCAGTTGCCTTTCAGCTTGGAAAAAAAGGCTGTTACTTTGATGTTAGAAGGAAATGGATAAACTACATCAGCTGCTTCTTTGCCGGTATTGTCAGTGGCATCATAGGTAGGGTGCGGTATGGGCAACCACCCTGGGCACCAGCTTGGGGGTTGAGGGAGCAGAGTACAAACAAGCAGCTGCTGTTGGTAGCCACACATTTATGATAGAGAACCAGAAGTTGCCACTTCCACTTTGCTTCAGGCACCCAGCTGTGTCCCAGCACGGCTGAGTATTCTCCCTTCTCTGACCATGTCTGGGTGTATTTGTTTTGGTAGTGTTAAACTGATGTTGTAGCTATGGTAGTCCAGGAATTATGCGAGAGGCAAGGATGTCTTTGGCTGATGTCTGAGAATAAAAGCCTGAGAAAGAATGTCTTGAATTCAAAAACTTGTTTAACTCTATCCTAACTATGCAGTTAGTTCAATAAAAGATATCACCCAAAGCAATCCTTACCTGTTGCATATATGTCTTGTAAGATCAGACTACCTTATCTTTGGAGGCAAATACATGTCTGTGGGTCATAAGCAAGGATCCTGGTTTTCTCTGATAAAAAACATCTCTAATTTTTGGATTTAAAAAAGTAACCCAAAATCCACATTTTTCCATGATTAAAATGAAACACCGCTCTATATACATACGCACTATATACATTTTACATTTACAAGTATACATATGCTGTATATACATACGAGAAAACCAGGATCCCTGGTCATAAGTTCAGAAACAGGGATGTCTTAAATCTGAGGAATGTTACCTAGTGTATACTAATTGCAGCTTTGCTGAGAGAGATGGTTGCACACTAAATTTGGCCTGCTGGACTTCAATACTCCCCAATCCTTTTTAAACCAAAAGTGTAGAGAGATCCAAAGTGGAATTCTTGAGTCTGTTCTGGCTAATATGTTTGAGACACATTGCCTCATTTTTTAACCAGATCCAAAAAAGGGGATAATTCTGACAATCCTTATCATGATTCTTTTGCTGTCAGTGGGATTTCTCATTACTCCACATAGAGAAGATGATCAAAATAACTCTTCTATGGATGAGCAATTCTACCCATCCAATGCCGGTGCCAAACCCAGATAAAGGAAGAGGATTTGCATCAGGAAGGACATCTGACTGTAAAAACCTCTGCCAAATCATCATGATGCAGATCCAAGGATCTGCAACAGTCACTCTGTTTAGACAGGAAAAGCAAAGGGTGAAGAAGAAGTAGAAGAGAAGATTAAATCTGGTCCTGAGTATTTAATAGCAGCTATAAAATCTCAGAGCATACAAAGCACTTTATTGCCATCTTATTAAGGCAATTTTTGTATAAGCCTAGGTCTTATCTGAAGTGTACTTTTCATGTTAACCATCTCAGTATGTATAATGATGATGATGATGCAGGTTAAATTCTCTCACATTCAGGTTGATGTTTTAATCTCATGGAAGTTAAAGAGATAAGACATTAGGGGTGCAAACCTTCTTTCTGGCTTCTCATGTATATCCACCACCTGATGGTCTCCCATTGGATAATTACAAGCCATATACCTAGTCAAGCAGATGAGCAGGGATCCTAGTTTTCTCTGATTAAAAAAATATCCCCAAGTTTTTAATTTAAAAAAGTAGCCCAAAATCCACATTTTCCCCGATTTAAATGAAACACCGCTAATATATATATATAGTGTTGTTTCATTTGAGTCATGCAAAATTGTAGATTTTGGGTTACTTTTTTTAATCCAAAAATTGGGGATTTTTTTTTAGCAGAAAAAACCAAGATCCCTGCAGATGAGCACCAAGAACTTTGTAGATAAAATTACGTCTATACATTATTTGCCTACAACATAGTTATGTACAATGCCGTATGGACATCTAACAAAAGACTCTGATTAAATGCATTGTGTAAAAGGAATAAAATGTAGGCCACAAAGGGTACATACAAATGTTCAAAGCAACCAGTTGAAGTTCAACCTTTTTGGAGTTCAGCTGATTGATTTTCAAATGGTTTAACCTATACATAAGGGCAAAGGGCTGTCTGCACACTCTGCCGGCAGCCTACAGTGCTAAAAAAACCAGGCCAGGGGGACCTAGAGCACACATCCCAGTCTGCTTTTCAGGTTCTTTTGTCAGCCTAGATATAAGTGAAAGAGGCCCAGGACATAGGTCAGGACAGATTGGCTGGTGCCCTAAGGAATCCCACCCTCTCTCCCCGCAATACCTCCTTCTATCCCTTACAGGGAGGCGAGAGTGGGAGCAGTTTCTAGTGCTGGTGGGTAGTTTTCCCCCACCAGTACCAGGAGGCATTGGGTATGACAGCTCCACAACCTCTGGGCTGTTGAGAGGGTCTGGGCTTTCCCATCCTCTCAGCTGTCTGGGGCAGGGCTCTCTGTCACTTAGGCTAGCACAGTAGACTGCACCTTAAGTCACAGAGTGTCTCCCAGAAGGGGAAGGGAAAAAGAGCAGGGCACACTGCGATGCTGAAGGAGATCTTTGCATCCCCACTTGATTGGGGTGTTGTGCAATCATTTGGTCAAATGCTTGCACCCCACTCATTTTAGACTTCAACCTTATCCAGTGCAGTGAAGATGTCCACTGCATTGACCATTTTTTAAATGGTCGAAGTACTGTGAACTCTTGTTCTGCAATTCCACTGGTTGAAATGCAGTGTTTGTATGTACCCAAAGGGAACCTTAGTTCTCAATTTCCAGACTCTGGTATGATTCCAATTTCAAGCTTAATGTTGTAATAATATATCTTTTAAATGGAAGTGCCATCTCAGCTGTAATTATAATGTCATGACTGCAGTCTAGCATGTAAAATCTTTAAGGGGAGAGATTTTCAAAGGTGTAAAGGGCACTAAATACATCCAACTGCTAGTTGTGCATTAGAAACATTTTCCTGAAATGACAGCAGAAGCTATTACGTATATAGGTTTAGGAACAATATTTTAAATAGAACCTATTTCGTGCTCTAGGCTATAGTCTTCACAGTGGCTTCTTTGTTCATGAGCTAGCAAGCACACAATTTTAATGCAATCAAATTACCAAGCAAGCAGGGGCAGATCCAGGATTTTGTAAAGGAGAGTGAAGGTGCAGCCACTGGCACTCCAGCGTTAGCTGTATGTATCCTCTGCTCCCAGCCTCCCCTGCACACACCAGGGTGGGTAGATTACAACAGAGGACCAACAGCCAGGGTCTTTTTTTTTAAGTCCCTCAATCAGGTATCTTGCCTCTACTTTTCCTTCCCCTCCATGCATAGTGGCATGTCCTCTCCTCTCCCATTCCCTCTCTCCCACGACTTCCACTTGCCCTACTGTTCCCAACTGACCTGTGGAGCTGCTGCATGTGGAAAAAGGCTCAATAAGAGACAGCAGCAGCATTGAGGGCAGCAGCAGGTAGGTTCTCTTCCTTTGCACTTGCTTCTGGGCTGTCAGGGAACACCTGAGAGGACCAGAGAGGGAGTAGGAACCTGCCTTTCACTGCCACTCTCCCCAGCTGAAACCAGTTCCCTGTGGAGCATGGTTGGATCAGGCAGCAGTGGCTCTGGAGGGTTCTCCCAACCCTGCTCCTGGGGCAGCCAGAGGTAATAGCAGCAGTGGGTGGAGGGGAAAGGGAAGGAGAGGGAAAGTGAGGTGCTGCTGAGCACAGAGGGGAAGAGAGGGGGGAATTCTTCCCCAGCTTGGGGACTTTAAAAAAGTCCCTGGCTGCTGTGCCCACAGTGTCATCAACTGAAAGGTACATGCCTCTATGCCAGTGCACACCCCTGGATCTACCTCTGCAAGCAAGCAACAAGGAGAGGAGGTCTTAGAATCACTGGTCCATTACTCCTGTTACTGTAAAGGTTGGTATTGTGGAGTATATTTATTTATTCTAAATCATGACCATAACATGCACTTTCCCATTAAATTAATTTAGTTGGACCAGGCAAGGATTTCTTGGGGTGATATCTTTTATTGGACTAACTGCATAATAGAGGTGGTTGTGTCTTGGTTGTGGAAGTATTCTTTCAGTCAAAGTCTGTGGAAGAATTCTTCTAATTCTCTACATATTCATATTTGGGCTGACTTTTTATGTTGAGGACCGTAAAACTGGCTGCTCATTTAGATACCTAAATCTATATTTAGGTGCTCAACTTTGGGCATCTTTGTTTGAATATTTTGACCTTGGTATCTGGATTTTACAGTGATGAATACAGACCCTTTTTGTAATATTCTCCTCAATCTGGTCATTTTATTCAGAGACCAACTTCATTCTTTACTGAAGACATACAACTCTTTTTATTCTGATCAAGAGAATCTGCAACTTTCATATAATCAGGTAAGGTGTAAACAAAAACAAGCCTCTACTTAAAAAAAATAACAATATAATTAAAGTAAGGGAACTCTTGGGGTTTTGGTGCATGCTACAGGTGAGCTAGGAAATGTGAGGTTCCAGAGTCCAGAAGTGCATTTGTGGCATGAGATGAGGGGTGCTGCAGCAATCATTCTTTACAAATAAAGTAAGCATTGAAGCTCAATTCTCAGTCTCATGCTTCTTGATGGGGGGGAAGACTCATACATATTAGAGATGCATTGAGGCATGAAAGGGGCTGTGCTATTCAATCAGCAGCCTGAATCTCCCTGTCCTCCTGCCCCCTGTTGCTAAATCTGAGGCAGGACTTCAGCAGATCTCTTTGGTGATATTGCAGCATAGTTGTACTCCTCAGTTTGAGATCTATGCTGTATGATCTGTCTGTCTAGCACCCCAAATACAGAGAGCTCCCTTTCTTACCCAGCAAGTCTACCATGAGGGACCCATCTTATCTAAATCTAAAGCCTCTTATAAAGAAGTCACACTTAAGAACTTTTGCAGAGGGACAAAGGACTTTAAAAATGCTAAGGAACTGATTTTTCTAAAATGTTTGTCAGTTCCCCTTTTTTCTTTTGGTTCCTGAAGCATACTTGCCCAATTGGTTTCACTAGGCCTAGTCACTTGACTACAGCAGGTAGGGTGTTGCTTTCAGTCACCACTGTTTCCCAGCATCTTCCTACGGACCTTCATTCTGTAAACCTGTAATAACATAACATTTGTGATTTTGTTCAGCCAGAAGGCAGCAAGCCTACTATTGAAGGAATCCTGTCTATCTTTTGGGGAGTACGACATCCCATCCGGTTGAAAATTCAAGATGAGAAGCAGATTCCACCTTTTGTAACTATGAAGTCACCAGAGCGTGAGGGTTTATTTCCTAAAAAAAGGTAAATCAGTAACTTCTGTAAATAGCAAACAGGCTGACATTTCCAGGTACTCCACCTGTGTTGATAAAACAAAGATGATATTTGCAAACCGGATTCCATAAGGGTTTGGTTTGTGTTTTGCATGGTGGAAGTCTATATAAAAGTTTAACTTGGTGCTTGTTTGGCTTGGCAATAGCTTCTGAAATGCAGACAGAAGTTATTGCATTGTAATGAGTCTAGCCTTTAAATAGTGATTTAAAAGTGTTGCAAAAATCAGTGTAGACACAAAAGGCCCATATGTTCTCCTAGTTGGGCCAGTCTCATGACAGCATCAGGGAAACTCAGGAAGTTTGATCTTGGTGAGGTCCCAGGGCATTTTCGTGTTATGGTGAGGGATATCATATCGGTCTTGTTCCAGAAGTAGCAACTATTTTGCCTCCTGTGGAAGTAGATTGCTAAAATAAGCTAAGGCTCCTCATCTCAACATCTCCTCCTACCACTGAAAGGACCTTTGTTGTGGCAATTAACAGCCTGCAGAGGGAAGGCAGGCAAGCTGATTCAGAATGGGAAGTTAAACTTCTGCTTTGTCAATTACCACTTCAAAAGTTTTCTACTAGTGTCATATTTAAATCATAAAGTAAATGTTTGTCATGATAAAAATCATGTAACCTGCCCTTTATTGCTAGCATGTTCATAGATATATAGAGCAGTTTGATCCTAAATGACCCAGCAGATATCCTTTTAATATCCTACCTGTATAAAAGGTATTGAGGCAGTCAATATTCCTCCTAAAATATTCCATTATGATTCATAAAGTTTCCCATTATCTGAGACCATTTCCATGCAAATTATTTGTTTTAGTATTTGATTGGCATTGTACTTGGTCAAAGACTGTTTATCAGAAAGTTTATTCTAATAAACTCAGGAAACATTTGTAGATAGGAAGTTTGAGCTTGTAGTTAAAACACTAATCTGGAATTTAAGAGATGTGAGTTCAGTTCTGAGCTCTAAAATTACTGTATTTACTCCCAATCAGTATGAGAAAAAAAATCCTTGTCTTGAATTTGGTTGGAGTCTGCCCCTACAGTCTGACCCCTGCTCCCCCACCCCTTCTTCCACATGCCTGCCACTCCCCACTCCAACCAGGCCTGGCCAGGGAAAAACTGCAGCAGTTCCTGGCCTTGTCAGGTCAGGATAGAAGGATTGGAGATGGAGTAGATGGTTAGAGGAGAGAAGGCATCTGTGGGGAGGCAGGAAGTGGAGGGATAGGTACAGGTAGGGGAGCAAAATGTGGGGGGAAGATTGCAGGGAGAAGCAGTTGGTGGGGGTCTGGCTGCAGGGGGGCAGACACAGGCACAAGAGACAAGGGGCAGGAAGTAGGCAGACGGAGGCAAGCATAGGCATGGAGCGGCATATGGCAGGGGGGCACATGGCAGGGGGTGTATGGCAGAAAGCAGGCAGCAGAGGGACAGGCACAGGTATGGGGGGGACAACAGACAGGAGAGTAAAGAGTTTGGGTCTGGCCCCTCCCCCCCCACTGGTTTCCCCACCAGGGTAGTTGAGGAGGGGTACAAATTTAAGATGACCTTCCACTAGTTAGATTCTATACATAGAAAATTATATCAAATTTATCATTTTCCATGTGTAGAATTTAATGATTAGGGGGATATCTTAATTTCAAAATCATCTTGAATTTGGGTATATAAGGTACTTTATACAACACAGTTTCAAATGCTAACATGATATATGCAGTTCTGAACAAGATCTCACCAGTTTTACATAATGTCTGACTGGGGGATAAATTCAGTTCACCCTCAATAAGAAAGGAATATTTAACCAGAAATGCATGCTCAATCACTGTTTCAGAGGGATGACACGCTGGGGAGAGTTTGATAATCTGTATCACATTGGCGAAGAGACACTAAATACTTCTGAACAGGAGATAAACCATGAGAAAGGTTAGTGCCTATATCTTTATATGTTCGTAAGAAAGTTTGTGGCTGTACAGACATCATCGATGGAAAAATTTAGTCCCCTGGGCATGTCTACACAATCGTGTAATGAGGGACCAGTTTACTCGTGAGTAAATTATTCGCAAGTAAAGGGTCCTGTATAAGCGTCTACACGTGCAAGGAAGCAGGAGCAAATTTGCTGCCAATGGCAGCAAGCTGCTTCTACTTCCTGGAGGCCTGGCATGGGCCCCTGCTGCCACCAGGGGGATCTCCAGGCTCTGGTTACAGCTGTCAGCAGTTGGCAGCCCCCTTGAAAAGGCAGCTCCACTTGCTGCTTCCTAGCCAGCCCCTTCCTTGACCAGGAGCAGCATGCCCAGTGCAGGGACAGCACTCGGTGGTGGTCTCCTTGCTGCTTGTGCCTCCATGCATCCTGGCTGCTCCATCCCCTGCCCCTGGCAGTGATGACCAGTGCCACAGGCTCCTGATGACCACTGCACAGGCCCTGCTGGCCCACCACACTGACTGCTGTCTGGCCCATGGCCATCTGGCCCCTCCTAGCTCTCCCACATGCAGTGACCACCTGCTGGGCTGCTGCACCCTGTCGTAGGGCCACCACTGCTGCGCAGCTGCCACCTGGATCCTGTCCATCTGGCTGGACCTCAAGAGGGATGCTGACAATAGGCTTCAGTATGCCACCACTGAGGCCACTGTCACCTTCCTGGCCTCCAGTCCCTCCTCCTCTGGGCCTACCAGGCCAGCCAGGACTGGTGGCTGCACATCACCCAGCATACCTGGGACGATGAGCAGTGACTGGAGGCATTCAGGATGACCCAGACCACCTTCCTGGACCTCCTGGGGCAGCTCTGGCCACACTTGGAGTATCAGGACACCAGCACATAGCCGCCTCTCCCTGCAGACACCCAGCTGGCCCTCACCCTGCTGAAGTTTGCCACACCCACCAACCTGCAGTACATCAGCCACCCGTTTGGCATGGGCACTGCCAGGGAGGCCATCCTGGAGATGTGGGGCGCTCTCCAAGATGTGCTGGGGTATACTGTGCTCCACATGCATGACCCCCTGGCAGTGGTTGTGAGGTTCTGTGCCGTGGGATTCCCCCAGTGCATTGAGACCCTGGACGGGACCCACATCCCCATCACCCATCCACCCCATGGAGACCAGCTCTTCTATATATAGCTGGAGGGGCCTTCACTCTGTGGTGCTGCAGTCCATCATGAACTACTGTTGGGCCTTCACGAACATGAGCGCTGGCTCGGTAGGCAGAGCCCACAATACCCACATCTTCAGAAATTCCATCCTGCCAGCCCTGGTGCAGCCCTGCCAGCCCTGGCTGCTTCATGCTGCAGGTACCAGACCTGCAGCTGGGTGCCATGTTTGGTCCTGCCTATCCTTATTGGGGACCCCACCTACCTTCTCATGCCCTGGGTTATGCAGCCCTACACCAGCCATCTGGACCCCCACCAGGCCCTCTTTAATTGGTGCCTGGGCCAGACCCATGCCCTGATGGAGAGCCACACACCCTCCAGCAAGGGCCAGGGCACCAGGTGCAGGAGGTGCTGGCTGACCATCTCCTCCTGCACTCTCCGCTATAGCCCACTTGCACTGCCATGCATGGACTGCCCACCCCCCAGCCCCACAATCACTGCAGACACGTCAGAAGAAAATGTTTTTATTCCCTTCATATCAAACAGATCCCTACAACAAATAGAACCCCCTTCTTCCCCCCGACAGCAACAGAACCCCTCCACCACCCACCCACCAGCAGTAAAACACTTTCTTCCCTGTGCAAACTATTTCCAAAGTGCTTTGTGTACCAACCTGAGGTAGGGGCCTGTAGGGTGGTGGTGCCTAGGAGGCAGAACCCAGGGACAGGCACCCAGCACTCCAGCCTCTGGCCATTCCCCCAATGGTGTACAGACCATAGCAAGAGTGGTGGGTGGTGGGCTCACTCAGAGGTGACTGTGGCCAGTGGTCACCCAGCATGGGCGGCTCTCCCTCCAGCAGCCAGTGTCCTGGGCCAGCATCCAATCCTGGCCCCACTGCAGGCAGCTCCAGTTCTCTGCCTGCATGGAGCCAGAGTGAGGCCAGGCTCCTGGCAGCACCTGCTGCTGTGGCTCCAGATCCCACTGGCCCTCACTGCCCTGAAGGCCAGTCACTTGGCTGCGCTGCTGCCCAGGCCACGGCACCTGGGCTCAGGGGGTGCAGGGCTCCCAGATAACTGAGATAAGGAGCTGCCTGTGCCCCCACCCTCCCCATAGGTGTCTTCTCCAGGGAGGTACCCAGGGGCCAGACCTTCCCCCTGTGGTGCTGCTGTGCCCCAAGTATGCCCCTGCTGCACTTGCCCCAGGTGCTGCAAAAGGAGCTGTTTGAGTAGACCAAAGGGTACCTGACCCACTATGCCCTACTGCTACTGATGGCCATGGTGCGCCAGGCAAATCTGTGTACCTGGCATGGGACACTGAGGTTTGATAGTGCAGGGGGCAAGCCCAAGCTGCCCTGCAAACTCCGCTGCCACCTGGAGGCCTACCTGTGGCTTCACTACATGTCCCTGCCCCTGCTGCTGAGGAGGACATTGCCACTGGCAGCAATGCACTGCTCAACATGTAAGAGACCCATGCCCACCTAGCTGTGGGGGCATGGGCTGCTCAGTGAAGTTTAGCACTGTCTCCTGCCTCTCTGCATGCTGTGGTGGGGGGGAACCTGGG
Organism: Alligator sinensis; assembly: GCF_000455745.1. Lineage (NCBI taxonomy): Eukaryota > Metazoa > Chordata > Crocodylia > Alligatoridae > Alligator > Alligator sinensis. The sequence goes on from NW_005841912.1 coordinate 1,574,850, forward strand.
GCCAGAAGGGTGTGGGTAGACCAGGTAGAAAGGGGGGCAGTTCCATGGGCTGGGGTGAAGAGGGCCTTCCCCAAAATGCAGGGCTTAACACGTGGCTGAGGCTGGCATGGCTGGTGGCTCCATGAGGTCTTGGCTCTTGACAATGACATGCAGCTCTGGGTGGTGTCCTCAGATAGCAGGGCACAGCCTCCAGACACTCAGCCGCCCCCTTCCCCTCCTCCCCAGCAAGGACCTGGCACTGGTGGTGGCCAGCATTGACATGGTCAGCCACGCCGCATGGCTGGGGCTGGGGCTGGGACTGCGGAGCTGTTGCAGCAGGCACTGGGCCAGGCTCCCCAAGCTGCTGGTGGAGGGTGCAGCTGTAGAACTCTGCAGGATGGACAGCTGGAGGGACCCTTCCCTGTCAACACATCACCATGGGTGCCAGGTCAGAGTGGGGGCTTGCTCAGGCTGCCCATGCTGCTGTACACAACATAGTTGTGGCCTGGGTCCTGGGGTGCAAGGATGTCCACCAGTTGCCACATAAAAGGCATGGACTTGTGGGCACTCCCTGACCGAAGATTGTGGTCGGTGATCATAACTCACTGTGCCTTCAAGGCCTTGACCTTTATGCAGCACTGCTGCGCTGACCGGTTGCGTCTGAGTTGCATCTGACCTGAGAGCCCCTTGTAGATGTAGGCATTGGAGTGCCCACCCTGCTCAAACTGGTGGTGCTGCACCTCTGCCTTGCCCCACAGTGCCACGAGGTCAACAGTCTCCTCCACCAACCAGGTGAGGCCCCAGGTGGTGGGTACAGGCATGGGCATGGGCAAAGACAGCTCCATCAGAGGTCCTGCACTGGCTCTCCAGGCCTCTGTGCAACTGTCCCTGTGCTGCTGGGCCTGAGCAGCAGCCTGCAGTGCCCATTGCAGGGGCACAGCATGGGACTGATGGCCATGTGGCAAAGCAATGCCCCACAGCACCTGTTGGCTCCAGGCAGGATGCTGGGGGTGGGTTGTGGGCAGCTGGAGCTGGCCTTGGCAGCCAGAAGCTGCCTGCAACTAGACCTGGGTGCTGTCAGGCATAGCAAGAAGTTGTAGCATCCTGCAGCACCCTGCTGCAGCCTGCAGGCCTGGACAGTGTGGGCCTGGCAAGCACACAGTAGTGTGGTGCCAGACAGTGGTGCCAGGGTGCAGGCAGGCTGGGGAAGCTGGCCTGCGGCCTACCCAGGAGGACACAGGGATTTGGAATGGTCTCAGGCTGCCTACTGGTGTGCCCCAGAGCTCAAAATGCCTGCAGGCTTTTAAGGGCATGTGGCAGGGGCTGACATAGAGCCCAGCCCTGAGGCAGGAGAGGCTCCCAACCCAGAGCCCTGGTGCTGGTCTCAGGCTGGCCCCCTAGTGGCAGGGCTGACCAGGAGCAAATTTGCTTCTGGGTCACGTCTACATGTGTGTTACTGCTCAGTGACTAATGGTGAGTAAATTTGATACCTGCTTTTGCAGGTATCGAATTTACTCACCATTAGGGATTTTTACTGAGCAGTAAGCATGTGCACATGTAGACACACATGCTTACTGCACAGTAAACTACACTACTGCACAGTTAAGTGTCTTGTGTAGACACGCCCTCTGTATAGGAAGATCCATTTTTCTCTT
>NW_005841912.1:1576514-1578117 GCF_000455745.1 Alligator sinensis
TCCTGCTGATATTTTAAGGTGCTAATGAAATGCAAATAATCAAAAATAATTATGATAAATTTATCCTGCATTACTTTCACCAAGAAAATGATCCCCACAGTGATGGTGGAGAGAATGCAATGCATTGCTAATACTGGGAGAATGAGTAGCCACATAATGTGCACTGAGCTGATGTTTGATTTTATTTTCCCAGATTACTCATCTTACGAAAACAGCACTCTGAAGCCAATGAGGAAACAGGAGTTTGACTCCCCTTCCCTGCCAAGAACCATGAGTGATGCTGCACTAGTGAGAAAGAAGACAAAGCATATCACAATAGCAAGAGAAGATGTGGAAAGTCACAGGTTCTGCATTAATGGACATTTCTACAACTATGAGGTGTGAACATGATGCTACCTTCAGAGCAAAATGACTGGACCAAATGCAGCTCTTGTATGAGCTGGTGTAAATATAAGATGTTAACATTTCATATAAGCTGGTGTTAAAACAGTTAAAATCAGTCACATTACTCCAGATTTAAAGTAGTGTAACTGAGATCAGAATTTGTCTTATATTTATAGCTAAGAAATAAAACCTATGGCATAGGGTTTGCTGTAGAAGTGCTGACATACACGTCATTGTAGTAGCTTATAATTTTGTCATAGTGTCCTAATTAATTATTTTAGATTCTCTCTTCCTTGTAAGAATCCAGAAAAAATGGCTAAGTCTGTTTACAAAAGCATGTCATACTCAGGGAAAGGGTACCATTTATGGTGTTTTTAAAGCATGCAGGAGTAAATTTAGAGCAGCAGACAGTTCTAAAAATAGAAGAAAACACATATTGCATGATATAGCATGTTGCATGGGCTTAATTTCACACCCATAATTTTCCCCTGGAACTGATATTAACACCAAATTTTGTTGCTCATCTTGTCTTTTTAGACATCAGTTTTCATTCCAGCTTTTGGATCAGAAACTAAAATAAGAATAAACAGCAACATGAAAACAGGGGAAGTGATAGAACAACTGCTTCATAAATTTAAGGTAATTTTCTGTGCTTTGGAGTGGGGGAGGTGTTTGCATTCAAGCAGTAGAAGAACTGCCTTCTAGAACAGATAACCAGAATATACGATTGCTGTCTGTTGCCTAACTACAGGCAAAAACAAAAATATCCCAGAGAATGTTGACCTAAATAGAAAGTATACCAACAGGACAATATGTGCTTTTCTTTAAAGGACAAGGGTAAATTACAAGGAAAAGTATCTGATATACTCTTTGCTCTAATTTCTAGTAAAGGAGGAACTAGAAAATGACTTTATTATAACCATATTTACAGTAAAAATATATACCATATAATCAGTTTTGCCCAGAAGAGGGAGCTAATAACTTGCTTAATGCATATGACCATTTGTCCTTCTAGTGAGAGGCCCTTGAAAGTATGGGTGGAAACAGCTTGACATTTCATTTGTACCACCATAACATTTTTTACGGTGACACAAATATTGAACAAATAGATGTTGATATGCTTTGTTAAACTACATGAAAGGAAAAATCAGTGGCACAACAAAAGGTGGTAAAAGATTTTGATGCTTTATTAGAGTAGACATCTGTTACCTCTGTGGGG
>NW_005841912.1:1578127-1587632 GCF_000455745.1 Alligator sinensis
CTCATCCAGAACCATACCCAGGATCTGGCTGAGTGGGGAAAAGTGCTTTCCTAATCAACCAGACCCACATGTCTGGCTGGGCAGTGAAAACCCCACTTTCCCCACCCACCTAGATGCAGGGCACAGGTCTGGCTGAGCAGGGAAAGCAAAAAGGTCACATTGCACCATCAAAGGCAGGACAAGAGGCAAAGTGTCTTTCACCCAGTGAAGAAGATCAGCTGTGTTCTAATGCATCAGGCAGGTGGACATGTGCAAGTAAAGTGAATTAATAAACTCCAGCACAGTGTGCACCAGAATTTATTGCAGCAAAGCAGCCCCCATACTGAAGCACCCTCATGCCCTAGCCAGCGAGGTCAACATCTGCATATGCTTTGCTGTGCATGAAAAAACTCCGCAGCAGGATAGTACTTGTATTTACAAGTACAACCCTGCTGCAGAGTTTATTAGTTTCCTGCAGCCTCATAGGACCACACGTGTAGACGCCGAGACATTTACTGCGGAGCTAATTAGGTAACTCCTCAGTAAACATCTCATGTAGACATGCCCATTATGTCACAGCATATCTGCTTCATTTGGCTACATCTATTTCAAGCCTCTGATTTGCTCACAACTAGGAGCGACTAGGAATAACAGGTGTAAACTAGTTGGGAGTGGATTTAGGTTAGATATTAGGAAGACGTTTTTCACAGTAAGGGTGGCCAGGCTCTGGAATGGGCTTCTAAGAGAGATGGTGCTATCACCTAGCTTGGACTCTACAATCTATGAATCTATGAACTAAAGGAATTTTGCTCTACATCTAGGGGCAGGACTTAGGATCTTCCTCACTGAAAACTCATGTGCTAAACTCATGGATAAATATGGTATTTGTGTGCAAGGAGCTTTGGAATATTTTATAGAATCATAATCTGCAATGGTAGTGTACTCTAAGGTGGCTATAATAACCCTTCCTTTTGCTGGTGCTTATAATAACCCTGGCTTTGGAGATGATGCATTTGAATTTCTGTTTCAGAGTGCTTCTACATTTTATAAATAATTATCATCACTAACACCAATAGCAGGGCATTTCTTAAATGTGAGTGTTAAATTGAAAATGGCAAAAAACAGTTCTGGAATACTGTAAATAACCAACTTTACTAGCTACTTGGTATCTGGAAGCAGGGAGAGGAAGATGATGCCATATCAAAGGGACTTCAGAAGTGTCTCCCCTCCTATATTTAGGTTGTTAGTACAAGGATCCCAAATATCAAATTGTGATATAAACTTACAAGTTTGAGATGCATATCTAGCATTTGCTGACGGTGTCATCCTGAGGAAAAATACAGTATAAAAAATGTGTTATTCAGTATGCTGAAGATTTTTGTTTTTGACAGATTGAAAACAGTCCGTATGAATTTGCCTTATACATTATCCATGCCTCAGGAGGTAAGCATGCCGGCCAGTTTGATTCACCATTGCTCCACCTCTGTTTATATACTAAATGGGCTTTTGGAGTCTTACCTCCTACATGATGGGGACAAGCCACTAGCATATCCTGGCTCCCCAGCTATGGGTTAGATCAATGCCACACCATTCTTGATTCCCAGTTACGAAGGAACAATATCATTGTGAAACAGGGGAATTACCCACATTTATTCAGTGCATATTTCTTAATGCAGAATGCTATGTGTTACATCAGAAAAAGTGGAGGTGGGAAAGAGAAATTGAGGACCACACTCTGGGAAAAAATCTGTCCTAATTCACATTCTCTGCAGCTGCGTCTACACAAGTGGCAGACTGCACAATTGTTACTGCATAGTCATTTAGTACTTGCTTAACCGAGTACTAAATGACTGCTCAGCAACTGGCGTGACTGTGCAGTACCATCCCCACATGGGTTTTTTATACTAATGCAGAGTAGCAATGAGCTACTGTGCAGTATCTCACTACTACTGTGCAGTATCATTGTCATCATGGCTAGTGCCTGCCAACACTATGGTGTAGTAGCGTCTCATGTAGAAGTGCCCACTAATTCCATTTAATTCTGTAGGGCACATGGCATCATTTCAGGGTGGCTCTTTTAGAAACTAGTAGTATACTGCTCTGAAAAGATACTAATGTGAAGCAACAATTGGTAAAATTCCTTTGAAATGGTGGTTTCCTAAGTACCAAGCCTACAGCTTTATTCCTGTGAGATTTTGCTTGTATTTTAAAGGTGTTAACCCTTATTCTCATATATCCCATTCATATTGCTTGGCCTTAAATGGCATATTCAGCAAATGCATTTGTAGCTTCCCCTGCATTCTTTCTCTCACTAATAAAGAATAATAATACACTTTAACAAGCTAAAAGTAACATTTACAAATATTAGGAGTAAGGTGGACAAAAGAGGGCTTATATTTGACTTACATGTTAAAATAACTTCAGACTAACATGGCTAATGACCTCTTCCTATGTCAAACTATTAATGGTAACAAATTATTTTCAAAATTATACAAGGGAAATGAAGGCTGACAGTTTAAAACTAGTGGGCATGAAATTAGGGTCTAACTCCTTGTTATTTTACTTAAACTGAAACATATGTTTCTGTGTATACCAATTTCTATATAGATTCCTGAATATAAACTTAAGAGCAGAGGTATAACAGAGCAGCTCCATGCCCTGGGAACAGCCAGTCCATGGGGCCACTGCTGCAGTGCTGGTGGCACTGCCAGGTGGCAACTGCAATAAACATGCTTAAAGACAGCAAAGCCTCTCGTCTTGATGATACTTGCACAGAACAAATAAAACACTTCGGACCAACAGCAAGGCCCTTGTTACTCTAGCTATACAAATGTGTGTAATCATGTACAAAGCGCCCAAGATATGGCAACAATTATGTATTGTCACCCTTGTCAAAATGGGGAAAGATCCCTCAGATCCAAAGCACTTCAAATCTATTTCCTTACTATGTCATCTTTTCAAATTCTATAACATTTAAAACCATTTGTCACAGTTGTTGAAGAATACCTACTCCTCAAGCAAGCTGAGTTCAGCCCATGCACTGGTCAAGTATTAAACATCACGCAGCACACTAGAGATGGCTTTGAAAAAGAAATTGTCACTGGTGCCATATTCATAGACACTTCAGCAGCTTCTGACACTGTAAAACACTGGAGGTTCCTTGCAAAAATATGGTGAAAGGTTACCGAACACTATGAATAATACAGCCTTGCTAGAAATGTGATAATTCTGCATTGAATTATGCAAGAAGTGGAGTTGATGGCAAAAACAGAGGAATGGCTTACCTGAAGGAGACATGCTTGCACCTATACTACACCAACGATCAACCAATTCACCCAGGCATAAGAAATGTTATTTAGGCAAATGACTTGTGTAGTACCACCCAAGCTAAGAATTTCACCCAGTTTGAGGCCACACTGGCCTCAGTGCTCAATGGGTTGTCAGATTTTACATAAAAAATCAACTACATACCAATCCAAATAAAACACAGGTTAGGTTACCTTTAAACCATTCTAAGTCTGTGGAATGGTAGATGGTGTTAAAGCTAGAACAGCTTCAGGACAGTCATAGACGAAGATTTAGTGCCATCTCTGACCTACACAACTGTGAGTTACTAGTAAAGGGTTTGGCGAGCAAGGGCAAAACTATGGGGATTCAGCGTGGCAAAAGCATGAAGCCTGCGGAAGCATTCCTCCCCAGGCTCCATGCTGTCACTATGCTTGACACTAGGCAGTCTTTTCCCTCCTTTCCCCACAAGAACATGGGAGCCTGGGGTTGGAAGCCAGCCCACCACCCCCAAATTCTCCTGACTAGGGAGATCCCCCCAGATGTTGGGCAGAGGCTTAGTCCTCTGAGGGGAGGGCCATGTACCTGGCCCCTGGGCCAAGAGCCCAGATCAGTCTCCTGAGGTTCTTGGAGTCAGCAGCATGGTACATTGTTGTCTGAGGGACATACCTACTGTGGGTAGGTGGGGGTGTTGAGTTGGGGCCAGCACCATCCCCTGAGCTTGGAAAGCTGGAAAGTTTGTCAGGGGTAGAGCTGTTGGGAGCCATGCATCCTAGGATGCTGGATGACTGCAAATTTGTCACTTTGGGTGCAGAAAAAGTGAATTCTTTTGCCTGATCTGGCCACAGAAAGTAGCCTATAGCTGTGACCAAACAGAAGTGCATGGCATCAGACACCTTCAAAAACAGCTGATCTGGTGATAATCTGAAGATGTTTCAAATGTTCCAGATGATGATGTTTCAAAACAGAGTGACTTCTGCAACTTCCATGTGAGCTGCCTCCAAGCCTATCACCGTTTTCAGAATGGGAGGGGAGAAAAGGAGTGGAGGAACTTCAGGCTGGGAGTTTTTCAGCCCCTACAAAGCTTGCTTAATTACGGCGAGGAACTACACTTCTCTCTGTACCCTTTATCTCCATGGAGCAGACTAACAATGCCCTAACTCAAGCTAGGTAGAACAGCTCAAAGATAACCCTCACCCAAAGTGGTATAACTTTAAGATACTTAGGGGAGATTTGGTACAGTTTAACACCCTTTAATGCATGGACACTTCTGTTTTAAGTGGCTTTAGAATGGTTTAAAGGTAACCTGCAACACTACTCTTAGTCTCTTCCACCTTCAGAACTAAAAAACTAGTAAGCAACTCAACCTAACCTGGAATGGAATAACCTTTATCCTCTGCCTAAATACTATTTTTTGGGGAGTGACACTAGACTGCACACTTTTTTTTATAATGCACATGTCAAAAAGACAAAGTCAGTTCCCAAAACAACATATTAGAGAAGCTCATCAAATCCAAATGGGGGCTAACCCAACACCATTATAAACTACTGTGCTTGCACATTGTTACTCAGCAGCTGAGTACACATGCCCAACTTGGGAAAGATCAGCACATGCAAAAAAGCTAGAAACTGTGCTGAACAAAAGTTGTAGGCGCATTACTGGATGCCTTAAATAAATGAATATCAATAGTCTCCATCTACTTGCTGGAATTGCCTCACCAGACATCAGGAGAGCAGTAGCAAGCAAAATAGAATGTATCTGACAGATCAAAGACAAAAGGTGCCCACTACCTGACCACACTAGGCTCCCAGTTGACTAAAATCATTGAAACTCAGGCACTGGATGAAACACTGACAGCCACACAAATACAAATGTGTCAGTCATGACTAGAGGTAACCAAGGAGGGAGTTAAGATGTATATCAAAGCTGTCCCATATCTCTCAGCAGGTATAGAGCTTTATTAGCCAATATGGAAAAGATCGAACCACCTTAGAACAGGGGTTGGTAGAACTGCAGGGGTTTTTTAGCAATGCAAATACTACTTGCAAATGCGGAGGAAACTTTCAGACAACAGAACACCTACTGGCCTTCCCCAAAAGGATGTCTGTTTCTGGACCCAAATTTGAACATGGCAACTGAACACAAGGAGGAGAAGGTGAAGGCACCAACTTCAGCGGTGGCTCTTTCTGTGGCTCACCCACCTCCAACTCCCACAAAAAGCAGCTCCTAGAGCTGCTGTCTCAGTCCACATACCTCCCCCTTCTCCCAGTTATGCTTCTGCTTAGGAACCTAGTTTTTGGTACCTGGTTCAGAAATGTTGGCCTTAGTTCCTTAGGGCCATCTACTCCTATACAGTACATTTGTATGTGGGACTTCTGTTTATGTTTATGGCAATTTGTCAGTCAATGGCTGTATATGGCCTTAGGCTGAAAAACCTAAGACAAGGAGATGCTCTTTGTCTTAGGCACTTGTACTCTTGCTGCATATTATGCCGCAAAATGATTGTGAGAGTCAATTAGTATATTTTCATTCCCAGAAAAGAAACAGCTCAAGAACACAGAGATTCCACTGTTGGAGAGAATCTTACAGGGACCTTCAGAAAAAATTGCCCAATTTTTTCTCATGGACAGGGATGCAGAAGAAGTCAGCAGTGATGTACGTACAGTATAATTCTGCATATCTCCTTATACTCTCCCCATTTCTTGCATGTCATTAATGTGCCTTTCCTACATTCCCCCAACAGGTTGCTCAGTACATTAAGTTTAATCTATCCTTTTTGGAATCAATTCTGTGCAGACTAGAAAAAGAAGAAGAACTGGAGATTCAACAGACTATGTCAAAGTAAGTAGGAGAGAAATAAGTCAGCTTGCTTAATTTACTACTTTCAAAAAACTATTACATTCATTGTCATTAGTAGGTTCCCCAATCTACCTACCTACATGGAGTATGGTGTAACTAGAGTGTGGTGCTGTAGCTATCGCTGCACTCTTTTGATGGCATTATGGCACACACTCTGGAGGGCACAGCCTCTGTTCTCTGGAAGTTCTTGCTAATTCAGTCAGAATGTCTCTGGGAAGTGGTACTGGGCAGAGCCTCTCTACAGGCAGCATCCCTGACTGGGCTATTGCTGCTGTGAAAAATTCAAAAGCAGACTCCCTTAGAAGAATTAGGAAAGATGGTCCAGTGGTTCAGATATTAGCCTGGAATTCAGGAGACTCAAGTTAAATTTTATGTCCCATCACAGAGTTCCTGTCATAGATTTCATAGATTTCATAGACATTAGGGCTGGAAGGGACCTCAGAAGATCATCGAGTCCAGCCCCCTGCCCAAAGGGCAGGAAGTCAGCTGGGGTCATAGGATCCCAGCAAGATAAGCATCCAGTTTCGTCTTGAAGGTGTTCAATGAAGGCGCTTGAACCACCTCCAGTGGCAGGCTGTTCCAGACCTTGGGGGCTCGGACAGTAAAGAAATTCTTCCTTATGTCCAGCCTGAAACGGTCTTGTAGTAATTTATGACCATTCGACCTCGTCATCCCTTGGGGCACTCTGGTGAACAAACGTTCCCCCAGATACTGGTGGTCACCCCTGATAAACTGGTAGGTGGCCATCAGATCACCCCTGAGCCTGCACTTTTCCAGGCTAAAGAGCCCCAGGGCTCTCAGCCTGTCATCGAAGGGTCTGCTTCCCTGACATCTGACCATGCGCGTGGCTCTTCTCTGGACTCTCTCAAGCTTCTCCACGTCCTTTTTGAATTGTGGAGCCCAAAACTGGATGCAGTACTCCAGCTGCGGCCTCACCAAGGCCGAGTACAAGGGGAGAAAGACGTCCCGGGATTTGCTTGTGAAGCATCTATGGATGCAAGCCAGTGTTTTGGTCGCTTTACTAGCTGCAGCATCGCATTGCAGGCTCATGTTCATCTTGTTGCTGAGCCTGTCCAGGTCAGCCTGGATCACCTGCCTGTCTTCTGGTGTGGATGCTTTGCCCCAAAGTTTGGTGTCATCGGCGAACTTGGCCAGTCTGCTTCTGACTCCAGTGTCCACATCATTAATGAAGATGTTGAACAGTATGGGTCCAAGGACAGAGCCTTGGGGGACCCCACTGGTCACAGGACACCACGATGAGTGACTTCCATCAATTACTACCATCTGGGTTTGATCACGGAGCCAATTTTCCAGCCAGTGAATCATGGAGGACCCAAGGCGACAATTGGCCAGTTTCTCCAAGAGGGGATCATGGGACACCAGATTGAAGGCTTTTTTCAAGTCAAGATATATGACATCAATCTCTTCTCCCTTGTCCAGGTGATAGGTCACCTGGTCGTAGAAGGAAATGAGATTGGGCAAGCAAGCCCTACCCGCAACAAACCCGTGCTGGCTATCCCTTAAGATGTTGGCGTCGGCCAGTCCATTAAGGATGGCCTCTTTAATAAACTTTTCTAAGATCTTCCCCGGGATAGAAGTCAGGCTAATGGGCCTATAGTTAGCCGAATCTACTTTCCTCCCTTTCTTGAAGATAGGCACCACATTGGCCTTCTTCCAGTCTTCGGGCCCTACACCAGAGCGCCAAGAGTTTTCAAAGATCCGCGCTAGAGGCTGGACTATGATGCTCACCAGCTCCTTGAGTACCCTGGGCTGAAGATTGTCAGGGCCGGCTGACTTGAAGGTATCCAGCTTCTCAAGATGTTCCTTCACAAAGTCAGCATTAATGGAGGGCAGGGAATCACCCTCACCCGGACTTCCCTGTCCCGTAGCGGGCATGGGCATCCCATGGGGCTGATGAAAGACCGACTGTCATTGTTGAACAAGTTACTTAGCCTCTTTAGGCCTCTCTTAGCCATCTGCAAAATACAGATAGTACTACTTCCCTTATAGGACTACATACTTGAAAAATATGTGAGGCATTTAGATACTATAGTAATTGTGTAAGTACCTATTCAAGATGGAGATAAAATGTTTAAAGCTCCACTTCTGCTAATGGACATGAACTTTCCTGATGCCAACTGAGGGTATACTTGGATAGATTCTTTAGAAATGTAGTTAAATTATTAAATTTGTAGGAGATGTTAGGTCAGTAGAAGTCAGTCAATTTACATCAACAGGGGTTCTGTTACCAAGAAATTGCTTTGGATTGAAAGGGTCTGGAAATTAAAAAAAAAAAAAAATCAATGAGATTTTTTTAGGAAAAATGTTGCCACTTTCAATTGGGAACTTTTTCTGGTATGAAATGTTGACCTACTCAAATATAATATTAATATTTAGTTAAAATTGTATGCATAGCTCTGTGTGCTCTGAAATAATTTCTGCTGGTCTTTGTTTCAGATACCATAAAGAGAAGACTGTAATAACTCAGCACCTTCAAAGTAGAACTGTAAAAAAAACAGAGACTACTGTATAACATTGTGCTGCTAATAAAACGCTTCATCTAAGCCAAAGGAGATTTGATATTCTGTCTCTAACGATTCTGGAAATATTAAGAAGACTGTGCCATTACAGAACTCTACAACATATGGGCCTGTAAAGCATTGATGGTTGCGGCTGGTTACTGTACAGCTGGGATTGAAAGAAACTCTATTGCAGTTTCAGAGCAGAAGTGGAGAGCAGCAGAAAAAAAATGTGTTGTTCTCTTCGAGCTGCAAATCTAACATGAAACTTCAGAAAAGACAAATTTCCATGAAAAGAAGAAAGGCTTGGAAACCTATTCACTTGCAATCCACAAGCCAGGATATTGTGAATGTATATAAGCATTTCCATCATCCCACTGTGTTAAGAATGGCACAGGAAACCAGAAGTAGTCATACGTTGTTTTTTTACATTCTGAGTTTGGGGAAGCTCCTTAATGGATTGAAGGGTCAGATGCACAAAGGTGCAGGTAGGCCACAAATGGAATTTACTAAAACCTCTAAGAAGGTGAGGCACCTAAATCCTATAAAAAGTAGATGGCAGTTTGGTATCTAACTCACTGATCTTTGTAAATCAACCCTGTAGTGTTAAAATTTGAATGCAAATTGGAAAAGTCTCTTCCACTCAGAGTTTATAGCTATATACTTATAAATAAGCAAGACAAAGCACTTTTTTTTTGGTGAAGCACTTTATCAGTTCCTGTATCATGAGCTTTCTCTATATATTATTTCATTTGTTTGATGTAAGTAAGACCAGTGCACATGTAGAGGTTGACAATTTACTGTGTATTAGATCAGTCTAGTCCACAGTAAAGCATCTAATGTAGATGTACTCAGAGAGCTC
>NW_005841912.1:1587730-1590539 GCF_000455745.1 Alligator sinensis
GCAGGAGAGAATGTGTAGATGCAATGCAATCATAACCACGGTGGGCAGTGCTGGGGGACATTGGCATCGTTCTTCCATAGCCCAGAAGATCTGAGGCCTCAGGCATGTCTCTCATGTCTCTTAACGTGTGTTGGCATATCGTTGTGATATGCCTCCCCCCCCCATCAGCACAGTTAGAAGCAGCATAGACATACCCCTTGTAGCTACACCATAGTTCATAGACTTTAATATGGTGTCCTCCAGCTGGATCAGCTCAAGCGTTTTTCAGGCGCTGAAACTACAAACTGGTAAATAAAACCAGCATAACTTACATGAACAACTCACTGCCCTCTCCTGTCCTGATGAGGTTGCTTTTATCAAGGGGCTTCTATCTCTCTAGCTGAACTGCCCTTTACTTATGCAAATACCAAAGGGCAAACACTGAGGGTTGCTTAACCATGCAATCAACTAAACTTTAATAACTGTCCTTCCTCTTCTCCGGAACATTTTTAACTTGCTTGGTGGAGCAGAAATGGAGAACACCTATGCTGTCAGGCTCTACAATTTATTATCAGCAGATAGTTTTAAGGTGGAACTTCTTGTAATCCTGCCTACACAGGCTTGTGAAGATGCTGATGTTTGACTAAAATCATTCAGCAGTTAAGATGTACAGGGTACATATCAGCAACTTCAACAGTAGACAACTCAGTCCCCTAAGATAATATATGTATGCACACAGGGGCCATAGCAGTATCTGAAGGAATGTTCAGACATTACACTTGGACTGACCTAATTAGAGCTAGATCTGTCTAAGTGCTGATCTGTACAGGAGGTTAAATCAGGCAAAACATGACCAGCCCGATCTAGCTTATTTCACCTGAGGAGGTGAATTAAGTTAGATCAGGAACAGTTTAGCCCAATCTAATGAATGTCTGTACACATTTGAACTGTAGCCCCAGGACTGGAAAAGCTCAGCCACTCACCTCAGTCCCAGGGCTGCACTTTTCCTTGTGTCCACCACCCCCACTCCCCCCCAAGCTTGACTGAGCTAGTCCCTCCAGTCTGAGATTGACTGTCAGGGGCTACCCAACCAGTTGGTGACCACTGATATACAAGAGAAGCAAGGGTCCTACATTTGCTTCCATTCAAATGAACAGAAAAACTGTCTTTGTCTTCAGTGGAAGCTTCTGAAAGTGCAAAACCTCACCATAAGCCTTTTGGACAGTCTTTGAACCCAAAATTTTCTCTTTTCGGAGCAATTTTGAGAAAAGGTGACTGCTGTCATCCTATTAGCTAAAGGGTTTATTTTGTTATTTTTGTAAGCCTTGTTTCTTTAATGGTTTTCAATGTATCCAGTGCATTATTTGTATGAAACAATTCTAATGCTTATGCAAAACCAGCTGTTTCTATGCTGCAGAGAGCAACATACTAACCAGCTAAATAGTTATTTTTGAATGTACAATATGAAAATATTTGCAAATTAAAATACTCGTAGTTCGGTAGCTCTGCTGCAGTGTAAAAGTTCATCAATATGAGATCATACGGAGGAAGGCTGAGAACATATTGGCCCTCAAGGTTGCACACAGCTCCCAATTCAGCAAAGCACATTATCCTTTGCTTAATTTTTAAATCATACTGGCCACATCAGCACAAGATGCTTACTGCACAGTAGCTCATTACTACTAGACAGTAGCATCACCGGGCATGAACTGTGATGTGATGCTACTACACAGTAACAACGAGCTACTGTGCAGTAAGCATCACTAGGCAGCCATACCAGGACAGTACTACACAGTAATGCTGGTTACTGCACAGTCATTTAGTACTTGGTTATGCAAGTCGGTGCAGTCAACAACTGCACAGTCAGCGGTTATGCAAGTCAACAACTGCACAGTCAGTATCTTGTGTAGACGCGGCCATTGAATCCACTTGCTTAACCAAATCAGGACTAAATGGGAGGCAGTGGGGGAGCTTTGCATATAAACACTTAGGAGCTGCAAAACTGGAATGTCTTGGGATAGATTCAAGGTATAATATATAACGGATCTGTTTCAAATGAAATAAGATTATTCTGCTGGATAAAAGTACAATGCAGGTCAGTCTTTGCAAAACAAATGGATTCATAGATTCACAGATGTTAGGTCAGAAGGGACCTCAATGGATCATCGAGTCCGACCCCCTGCCAGTGGCAGGAAAAAGTGCTGGGGGGTCATGTGATCCCAAGCCAGGTACTTGTCCAGTCTCTTCTTGAAGACCCCCAAGGTAGGGGAGAGCACCACCTCCCATGGAAGGCTATTCCAAAAAGCCTGTTTCTTTCTTAGAAACAAATCAGAAACATTTGCTATCATTCTTGTTACATTAAAAATGATGCCTCAGCTAAAGCCTTCTATTTATTGAGAACCTGATCTCCCTTTGTGTTGCATTTTGTTCTAAATGTCAAGCTAACTTTCCAATTGGCGCTGCAAGAGCATACCATAATTGGCTGCATCTTTCAAGACTTATGCTTTTGCAGTTTCAAGGCTGAGGTTAGGAAAAAATCAGTCATACAGCCCCTCTGAATGACTATAAGAAGCTACACCCATGTGCACTAAGCAAAGAATGCTCCAATTTCTTTTGGTTGCAATTTTAAACATAAAAATAGTCCTCAGCTACATGGTGGTTCAGCACGACATTTTTCATTTTTCTTTGTACTTCTTTCCTGGAGTTATGCAGCCTTTTCTGAAATCATTTTAATTAGCTTTAGCGTACTGTTGCTTTTTGTTAATCTGCTTTCTTTTTTAAGTTCAATATTGAACATTTGCTGTATCTCTACTATGTCAAACCAATCAGC
>NW_005841912.1:1590549-1600290 GCF_000455745.1 Alligator sinensis
ATAAAGATTAACACATAAAGATTAAAACACAAATGAAAGAGCTAAGTGTTTAAAAAGGGTAAATAAGATGTAAAACATAAAGAAAAAAGATTTTACCTTGATTTAAGTGCACTCTTAATTTTCAGTCCCACCAAAGTTCATGAGATTTAAGTAAAGGTTGTGGTTTAAATATTGTCCTTACTTGTATCCACTGTTTGGAATCTGTCCCCTCTGCTTTAACAATCTAAACAGACTTCAGACAGAAAGCTAGTCAGGACAGATCTGTTTTGCTATATTCAGAGAGTGCCAAATATGTTTGTGGACATTATAAAAATAACTAAGAAGCCTGGTTTAAAATGATAAATTCTCTGAAGCATGCCCTTGACATAACCAGCTAAGGAAATACAGCTAAGAACTGGTAATGGTGCTGCAACAAGTTTGTAGGAAATTGTTTTCAAGTAATTCTTCATGCAGTGAATCAACAGGCCAGGACAGGGAGGGAGGTTTTTTTGAAGTTTTTATTCATTATTGAATGGTCGCAAAACTGAGAGATAAAAATAATAGAAGAATCTTGTTTCCTTCACTTGAGAGAACTTAGACATAGATGGCAAATAGAAAAGAAAAAACAAAATAAATGGAGCACAGATGAATTTTATCGCCATCTTCTTCCACTGTGAAATATGAAGAAAAAAGTGATTGCAATCACAAGGTACTAATAGGCATCTGTATTGTTCTTTGTATGCTGTTGCAGAAGCATATGCATTAGTAAATTAACTTATAAATTAGTAATTGTCTGTATTGTAATTTGAACAATATTCTATAAAAAAAATACTAAATGAATGTATTATTATTCTATAGTGACTCAACGGAGAATTGAATTAAAAAGGATCAAAGGTCTGACCCTTATGATTATAGATTCAGTGGACTTTAGTTACACTAGCTAGGATAAAAACATAAAGGTTTTCAATTTGTATGCTTTTAAGAATAAAAAATAAGTTCCCCAGCCTTCCCCCTGGCCCCATAAAAGTTTGGCCACCTCTAGAAATAGAAGTTGCACCATTTAACTTTTAAATCAGTTTTCTCTATTTTAATTAAGTTGATATAAAACTCTGTCTGGACACTGTCAGTTTGGTCTTAGGGTTCCTTATTTCAGTTTAATTTACACATTTCCCTGAATTTTTTTTGAGCTAAATTAATCCCACCCTTGTTGACTTCAATTTAAGAGTACAGAAAGCTGAACTAAAATAGATTCTAAATCACACTTTCAGTTAAAATGTTCACACTCATGTGTTGACTGGGCTTAATGTTCCACAACTGACCTGATTCATTATGGGGTTCCATGCCTTTCTTTGTGTCATCTACCTTGACTTGGTCACTTTAGGGCTAGCAACTTGATGACCAGGAGAGAGTCCTAGTTGGTGTAAATTTCCATAGTTCAGTGGTGCTCAAGCTTTTGGCCCCACAGGCCAGATGAATGGTGTGGGTTCGGTTCACAGGCCAGATCAAGTCCTGTGTGAGGAACAGGCTCCACATGCCGGTATTGGGCCCTGAGGCCCAGCATTGCCCCCTCTCTTCCTTATGTGTGAGGATTGGGTCCTGGGGCCCAGTGCCACCACCTCTTGGTCCTTCATGCTGGGAAAGGGCCCTGGGGCGCAATGCTTCCACCACACAGCCCTACATGCTGAAATTGGGTGCCTGACCCAGTGTGCAGGGCCCAAAGCTCCCCCTGGGTCCAGAAAGTTGGCAGTAGGAAAGCAGTGCCACCACCCCTCTGCTACCAAATTTCTGGGCCTGTGGGGAACCCCAGGGGCTGGTTCATGAGCTGGGGGTTGAGTACTCCTACTATATATTGGCTTCAATATAGCTACATCGGTTTACATCAAGTATTAGGATCTGGGTTTTCCACTATGGCAATTCTTAAGCTTTTATTTACACCTTCTGTATATTCAGACTAGATAGTCTTACTGCTAAAGTGATGTTACTGCTTTATGCAATTCAGGATATACGTTCCAATGAGATTACCTGAGTAGTTTTATTCTCCCAAAATAGCCTTGCCCTGGGTTATCAGATTTGGGCCCTGGCAAAAAAGACACAAAGCATTCATTAGTAATAAAATTCAGGAAGTTATGTATATTTGGATAAACAATATTATCCTTGTCACTTCAGCAGCATTTTTTTCTCATTTTAAAAGCACACAGGAGTACATAAACATATAGTTGCAAGTCGCCCTCCATGCCCCGTCTCCTCCCCCCCCCAAGTTACACAGTTTCAAATTTTATGTGAATCAAAATAGAATATTGTAGTAGAATCCTAAAGGGAAAGGAAATGTTACTGTACTCTAATGTGGCCATTAAGTAAAGCTGAGGATCTCTTATAGACATTACAGTTGTTAGAGAGATATTTAATATGCAATTCAGCTCTGACAGTGACCATAAAAGAGCTCTTGGCTCTACTTGTATGTTACTTTTACAGATTTGGAATGAAAAATACCTTTGCTTATTTAAATGAAAAACATAAATAAGTGTTTGGATTTTACCCCTGAGAAGACTGCAGAGCAAGTAAAACTTTGGGGAAAGAGAAGGATTCCATTCTGGCTTAGGCATTGTAAATGTGACCATCTACTAAATTTCAGGTGAGAAATATACAAATAAAGGGAAACAACCAAGAAATAGAGAGTAAAAGGGGCATAATGTAAGGGAGAAAAATGAACAGTTGTAAGCTACAAAGGGAAATGAATGTGAACTATTATGGAAAAGAATGGGAGACATGGAGGAAAATTAGGACTGGTGTAAAAAAATAAATTCAATCACTGATAATTTTATAAATAGCTGCCTTCATCTAAATGTTACAAAACTACTTCTATACTCTATCAAGGGTTTTAGGAGAGAGCGCTTAAATTAAACCCTTCAGAAGGAACTGTTATAGAGCTAAAAGCCCAAAACCTGTCCTCTTCCCTACGTAAGGGTCCTATGATCCTTCAGAACCCAGAATTGTGGGATGAGCTCTGCAGATGTAGACTCCAGAATGTGAGCAAAAAGGGTTCATGTGACATGTCACCGCATGTGTAGATGAAACGAGGGGCACGTGTGCATGACTTTTTAAAGTGGGCTAAATGCTTTTGTACCGCTTTAATAGTATTGGTGTTTGCATGCATTAGTGGTGTATTGCGTATTCATTCCAGCACTGTAGCAATGTAGCACTGCACATTTGGCAGTGTAATGTGCCTTAAATGACTTTGGGGTACCGCAAAGTAAAACACCTCCACGGAGTTTTAGTTTGCTGCCTTACAGCCATGGAGAGAAGCACCGGGCTCTGTGAGGCTCAGCCTTCCTGCAGCCCGGGAAGGTAGGCTCCACCAAAGAAAAAAAAAAAGTGGCAAGCCTGATCTGTTCCCCTCCCCACCCCGGAGCCTGCCTGCCTGCATGAGCTGTGCAGGGACCCGATCTTTCCCTCCATGGCTGCAGTGCCCCCACAACTGCCCAAGCCAGGTGCCTGTGGGCAGGTGCCACCTGGGGGTGGGGACGGCTGCTTCGGTGGAGGGACATACCAGCCCTCCTCTCCCCCCACAGCCCAGGGACCACTCTGCCCGCCGGCAGCTCACCCTCCCATAGAGGCAGGTAAGACACCGATGTACACGACATGGGGGTTTACTTTGCCCTAAAATGAAGCGGTGTTTTTAAAAACCCACCACTTCAATTTAGGGCCTCTGTTTGATCTACACATGCCCCTAGGCAACATACATTCGTTTGGCACATTTGCACATACACATGCAGATACAGGCAATATGGTTTCTCCTCTAGAAATCAAACTGAAGCAATTATAGCAAGCTGCAAAACTTTTTAAAATGTAGATGTCTACACATCCCCTTTGTAAATTCTGTGCTTCCCTCTTGATTAAAATGAATGAGAAAAATGGTAAGATACCTCTTCCGCAAAGCATGCATTATGGTTGTCCACCTTGCAGCACTTCTCTCTAAAGGTGGTAAAAGCTGTAGTGATGGAGTCCAGCTGTTCTTTTGTAATGTGAGGCTTATACTTGATGAGGTTGATAAGCAGACTGAAACACAAACAAACCTCAGCAATACACAGCTAAAAGTAAACACACGATTTACTGAAGCATTGCTATTCCTCCGATTCTGCAAATCCTTATTTTAAAGTTTTGTTATCTCCCTTTTCATAGTTTCATTATGCCTGGTCAACTCCCCATGGAGAACTCTACAGCTGGAAGGAAATCTCTAGCATTCCCTAGTAGAGTAGAAGTAGTAACCTTTGGGTTTGAGTTTGATTGGCCCTGAACATGTATGCAATTCAGCAGTAATTTTTGTCATGGTGTGTTTTACTTTGGAGGCTCTGGGGAGGCAGGGGTAAGAAGGGAGGAAGGGGAATGGAAGGACCCCAAGTACCTCAAAAGGCTGCCAGTTTGTACATATGATATATGCAGTTCAAGTATCCAAATGGAGAGTGGCTGAACCAGGCCTGCATGATGCATCAGGTCACCTAACCAAAAGCATTAGAGAGTCTCTATGTGACATGGATAGCTTGTGTAGTAAGCAGAGACAGGCACTGTGCTCCCCTGGGAGGAAAGTTATTTGCAGAAGAGTCTGCTTTTTGTAACAGCAGGAGCAGCCAGCTTCTTAGCTGCTCTCTGAGGAAAGAAGATACGGCACACTAAGAACCAAGGGTGCCTATACACGAGCAGGGAGGCTGCTCTGACGCACTGTAATTCCAGTATGTCAAAGCAACTACCATGCTCCAGCAGCCTCCTACGTCTTGTGTATCAGTGTCCTTGCACTTCAAAATGGCAGCAGGGGTGCTTTATCTAAAGCTTGTTCAACAAGCACAGGGATGCTGATATGTGAGATGCTCTGGGTGCTTTAATTAGAGTTGCTCCCAGAGCTACTATAAATAAAGTGCCCTCCCCTGCCCACCTTCTGACCCTACCAAAGCACATGTATAACTGCCCCCAGGGCCCATTAGCTCTAAGGTAAATCATAGAGCTACTGAGGAGGAAAGAGCTACATGAGCTTTACCACAGAGGGAGGCAAGGGGCCCTTTTTACCATGGGGTGGAAGGAATGCTACATGGTTTTTAGTCTTAGGAGGACTAGGTTAAATTCCCTGATCTACTGCTTTTCTCTGGTGTCATTGTAATAATTTTCAAGTCATGTAAACATTTTGTGCCTCATTTCTCCATTTACAAAATGGGGATAGTAATGTTGTCCCACCCACACCTATATGTGTTGTGATAAAGGCCTCAAAGATTGACAGATACTGGGTGTATCTACATGTGTGCTTTACTGCGGAGCTGACCAGTTAGCTCTACAGTAAAGCATCACTGTCTACATGTGCACCCATATTGGGGTGCATTAAATTAATGAGCTCCTTTGTAGCTATCCAGGACAAGTACTATCCTACAGTGGAGTAGTTACATGTACTGAAACGCACATGTAAACGGTGACTGGGGCTGACTAGGATACAAGGGTGCTACAGTACAGGGGACTGCCTGCTGGCTAGCCCCATACTGTAGCACCCTCGTGTCCCAGCCAACTCTTCCACAACACATTGAGCTGGGGTGGAAGAGCCCCAGGCTGGCAGGCTGACCCATGAGGCTCCCTGCCAGCTGGGGCCGCTCTACACCAGCTCAACATGATGTGATCCCAGGCACACATATGAACACTGCACCCAGAAGCAATAAACTCTGGAGTGAACTGCACCGGAGTTTATTGCTACATGTTAAATGTACGTGTAGATGCACCCACTAAGATGCTACAGTTATGAGGATTATACAAGTACCACAAATAGACAGCCTAACTTTTAAAGTTTGATGTCCTAATGTAAATACCTGAATCTATATCTGGATTAATACATACACATTTTTAGGAATTTTTCTGCTAATTCATGCTATTAAGATTTCAAAATGGAGTCAGAAAGCATTAGAGTGATATAGTAATGATGGTCTAAGAATTATGTAAGAGCCAAGGATTTTTGGGGGGGGATATCTTTTATTGGACCAACTGCATGATTGGGATATAATTAAACAAGCTTTTAAATGCAAGACACTCCTTTTCAAGGAAAATTGCCTTACATTCAAAAGCTTGTCTAACTGTATCCTAATCATGCAGTTGGTCCTATAAAATATACTGCCCCAAAAATCTCTGCCTCTTGCAAAATATACTATCTAATTTCATACATCGCATAAGCATAAATTTAAGAAACTTCTGAGCTCTCATCCTCTGAAAAAAATCTCACCTGCTGCAGCTCCCTCAAATTGGGCACCCAGAAACATAGGCACTTAAAAATATGGCCATAATGACATTTTAGACCTTAAGGATGAAAATATCAAAAGTTCCTCAGAGACTCAGGGTGAGATCATACATTACAATTGGACCATGTTAAGAGCACTTAAAACTTGAATGATCATACATTAAGGTTCATTAACAAGTGCTAAGTGCCTTCTGGCATTTTAAAGTTCTGCCACTTTGAGTGAGGATAATCTTTGAGCTGTGCTACCTAGCCTGAGTTAAATTAACTTCTGGATGTTCACCTGAGATTAAACTACTACTTTGCTGTCCTCCAGTATCCCACCACCCTCTCTCTCTCAGGCAGATTGGGGTGGCAGAACAGTGATCCATGCTTGGAGGGGCTGACCAGGGAATGAAGGAATAAGAAGAGAGTGTATCTAGGTGAACATAGTAAGGATGAGGGTACATACAAGTGAGGCATATCTTAGTTCTGCTTCTTTTCTTGTAGTTTGTACTCTTCAGTTGTACACAAGCCTTCATCAAAGGTAAATAGACTAGGAGTCAATGGTATTGGTATGTATTTTTCATCAACAGTTGAACTAGCTAGCACATGGCACTTTTCAGTCCTGGACTGACAGCTGTGACTAGCCAGGCAACAGATGCATGGGAATGCGGTGAGTGGGGATGGAAAGAAAAGGGGTGAAAGGGGCATGGGGCTAAGGAGAGGGAGGCATGGGTAAGGAGTAAGAGGGGGCAGGATTGGAGTGGGGAGCTGGTGTGGAGATGCCAGGATGCTACCCCTTCTGATCCCTGACCCCCAAATCATCGTCTCCATCCCTAGATTGCTCTCCTGCCACTCCAAGCACCCCTTTTTCCCCCTATAACCTCTTTACCCCTGGATCACTGCCCTGCAGCACTGATCAGCCCAAGAACAGTGGACGAGGATTCTTCCTCCCTGCCTATTCCTGGGGTCCCTGCAGACCATGCTGACCACGCGTGGCCCTCTACCCAGAACCTCTTGAGTGTATGATGACAATATTTTATAGAAGCAGAACATTGCTGGTTACTGTGGTTCCCCTGCTTTACCTGTGGCAGGTTAGGGTGTCCGGTTTATGTTATATCAAGGTTTGAGGGTGGTCTTATGCAGTTTAGATTATGGTTTGTATGGGATGGTTTGAATAGCGATGATCCTGCCTCAGGCTCGACTAGACCTCTGGAGGTCCCTTCTAGCCCAGCTTCTCTATGGTTCTATGACTATGACCCTGTGTGCCCAGATCCAGCCCCAACAGGGCACTGCAACTGAAGCAGGGGCAGGGGCAAGTTCAGGGGTAGGGCACAGACAAGGAGCTGCCAGGCAGCTGTGGGGCCTGGTGGGGGCTGGATCTAGGTGTGCACAGGGGCAGCATAGGCTGCAAGGAGCCTAAGAGAAGGCAGGGAGGGGGAACACTCCCCGTGCCACCCCCCACCCTCTCTTTCTCAGGCAGATTGGGATGGCAGAACAGTGATCCATGCTTGGAGGGACTGACCAGGGGATGAAGGAATAAGAAGAGTGTGTATCTAGGTGAACATAGTAAGGATGAGGGTGCATACAAGTGAGGCATATCTTACTTCTGCTTCTTTTCTTGTAGTTTGTTTTCTTCAGTTGTACACAAGCCTTCATCAAAGGTAAATAGACTAGGAGTCAATGGTATTGGTATGTATTTTTCATCAACATCCAAGCTGGTGATACAGGGCGCCCTGAGAGCATAGGAATCATCACAACAATGGCAGACATTCTGGTTTATAGGATCCGTCCCATGTCTTCTACATATTCCCCCAAGCACAAGATCCAGCTTGAGAGGAAGAGAGAAATGTTTACATTTAAAACCACATTTCTTTGGACACATCATGCTTTTAACAACATCAAGGTGATTGAGAGCTTACAAATACATTTATTTAACGTTTAAAGAACTTTAAAAACAAAACAGCCCTGCAGCTTGCTGTGCCAGACAGAGTCCAAAATGGGGTCTCATTTTTAAATAGGGGCATTGTTATATATATAGCTTTATACACTGTCATTTGTGTGCACTCTAATGACAAAGTTTACACGTAAAATCCTATTGGTATGTGCTTTGCTTGCACCAAGCGGGATTTGTGGGGATATGTCCTACTGTGTGTGTGTGTACGTGGAGGCCAGTTGGAGGTCCTTTTAAATCTTGCTTCATAAGTAAACTTCGAATTAATCATTCCAATGAAGCCACATGGGTGCTATCCCATATCTACCCAGAGCCTGATTCAGATCATAGACATCAAGGAGAGTCATGCTATGAACCAGTTTATGTAACTAAGGGCCCGATTCAGCAAAGCCGTAAAGGCCTTGCTTAACCTGAGCCTGACAGTTCCCTTTGCAAAAATATAGACAAGATCCTCAGCTGGTGTGAATCAGCATAAATCCATTAGCTCAGATCATGTTACACCAGTTTACTCCACCTGAGGATCTGCCTCATGCCTCCGAACCCAGTCAATCCCAAACAGTTCACTGAGGGTTCTGGGTCTTGAGCCCTGGGCACCTGGAAACTTGGAGCAATGTCGTGGCAATAGGAAGAGGATGGGTCCAAGACTAGGAAAACATATACTCACAAATCCCTCAGAACACAGCATTTGTTTGTCATCGCTGAGCCGACAGCACCTGGAAGCAACTACCACCATTTCCTTTGTGTATTGGATCAGCTCTTTGGAGGGCAGCTGAGGCATTCTCTTGGTATAGCGCAGAAGAAGCCTGAAACAACCATTTCACAGTTACTGGCGCTCTTCTTGAGTCATTAACGGGCCAAACCCTGGGCCTGTGTAAACCTGCATAGCTCCAACTGAATGGAAGGCTACCTGTTTCGTTAGGGATGTGGCACAGTGTTTGTAAACCCACTTTACACTCTACGCTCCACTTCACACTCACTTTACACTGAAAGGAGAACCAGGTGCTCTGAGTCTGAGAGAGCACTCTCCCTCACAGCTCAGCTTCCTCCACTTTGTGAAGCTAAGCTTTAGTCTTGATCCTGAGTCTGTCTCATCAGCCCATTGCAATATAAATGAAAGGGATATCACAAATGCAGCATTACAGCCTTGATCCTGCAATTTATGAAATGCTGTTCCTCTGCTGTTGGAGGGACTTCATATGCTTGCTAGTTAGAGCCTGACAGGACTCCCTGACAGGTTTCAGCAGGGCAGAAGATAGCTGAGAATGAACTCACTCTTCCTGAACTATATGGTAGACCCTTGCAGAAGTGGCAAGAAAAGCTGTGACTACAGAGTGAAAAATGTATATCTAGATAGCCAAGCCAGGTGTGTTAGGAAGTTCCTTCCTTTCCAAAGGCCTTCTTAAATGGAAACATTGATTTGAGAGGGACCAAACTGAGAGCTTGGCAAATCCTGTATGTATCCCCAGAGGAAAAGACCCCAGTCCAGCTCCACTTAAACAGGAACTTTAGGCATGCCACCATCAGCCCTGATTTCATTAGGAGTACTCGCATGCTTGGAGTCAGCCAT
>NW_005841912.1:1600321-1620506 GCF_000455745.1 Alligator sinensis
GAACCAACAACCTTAAGTCCTGATAAGGAGGGACCAGTACAAAGGATAAAAATGTAGCTCTGTTTACTGGGCTTTGGTCTTTCTGAGCATCTATACACATGCTCCAGGGTGGGGGGTCACATTAATTAGAGAGGCTCTGAGAGCCACTCTAATTAAAACACCCACAGCATCACATGTATTCAGTGTCCTGTGCTTCAAAATGGTGGGGACACTTGAGCTTTAGTTCAAGTGTTCCCACTGCCCCTTTGAAGTGCAAAGATGCTAAATACATGTGACAGGGAGGTTGCTAGAGAGCATTAATTAGCATACACCAGCAGACATTTATCTAATTAGCATGTATCAGAGCAGATGTCGAGCATGTGTATAGGTGCCCTCTGTTTCACAGTCAGATCTTTGTTATCTTTGCCTTGCTAGAGGGCATGTTAAATGCATAGAGAAAAAAAGAGAGGAGTCTACCACAAAGGGCAAAGCGGTATACTTTGTACCATACTGTGACTTTTAAGTCGGAGCTCATAGCCTAAAATGCACCAAAGAATGCAAGTTAAACATTCCTCTATCAGAGAACATAATGTGTACTGTGAACTGGAGATGGGGCAGTTTTCCACTATGCTTATTATTCCCATGCTTCCTGAGTTAGAAAAAGGGTACAATTCATGAAAGAGAGCAGAAAAACCCAAACATTAACACTGAATTTATTCAGCCAAATCTTTAATTTGTATAAATGAGTCTCTCTCTCAAAGTCAGTGAAATGATACTGATTTACACTACCTGGGGTCTGGCCATTGTTACTAAAATCTGGTAAAGAAATGTTTTTAAAAAGCATACTCATTTTGGAAAGCATAATCTCCCAGTTTCTTGTATTGTTCACAGTTGGTATTTAACAGTGCTATGGACTCCTGGATGTGTTTTCTCAGCTCTTCTTCCTGAAATAAAGGGAGAATATTCAGGGGGTTATTATGTGAGGAGGTAATGCTGTTACATCACAATGTGGCTTTGGCTATCCATAACTGACATATTAATCACATCTCTGCTGCCTACACTGAAAATTCCTTCAGCTTTCTGAAACCTCAATCCTTTGAGTGCAACCAGGGCCCATCCTCTACACCTCTAATATAATTAATTTTGCAAAAATTTCTTCTTCCTGTTTCCCAGGAGAGCATCTGCTTTGCCTCCAGTGAGCAGGAGTCCCTTGCAGCCGGAGAACTCCCCTCTGAACTGTTAGCCAGCTCTGAAGTTAGAATACACTCTCTTCCAGTCTCTCCAAATGCTAGTTGCATCCTCTGCACCACTGCCCCCTCTCCCATTTCTCATATAGGAAGTTAATTTCCCCAGTAACCCCACATTGGTAAATGCAACAAAAGAATGAAGACATACAAAAAACCAGAACTCTTGGTTCCAAAATGATACTTTTTATTAGACCAACTGGGAAATTACAAGAAAAGGACATTTTTCTTGCAATTTCCCAGCTGGTCTAATAAAAGCTATTATTTTGGAACCAAGAGTTCTAGTTTTTTATGTTGTCTTGTCTCAGACCAACATGGCTACCAAGTACACAAAAGAATGAAACTCCTTCATTAGCATACTGGAGGCCATCAAGTCAGATTTCAACTGATATCCTCTCTCTAAAAAGTAATGGCATCTAATCCCAGATTGGAGGGTAGAACTACTCCCAACTCACACCTCAAGCAGAATCACACTGCATTAGTTGGTGATCATCATCATCACCCATGCCTTTGACTGACCACACGGGCACGCACCCCTGTGCCATAGCACTCTTGAGGAGAGCTGGTTTTGCAGCACTTTTCCAGTAAACCGTGGTATCCTTTACCAATTCTTAAAAGCATTTGAAGGGAGAACTCGGTGTGTCTTCTGGAATATTCATAGAGAAACCTGTAATATATGAAATATGTCAGCATTAGAGATGCAGGAAGTAAAATAAAATGACAGCATTCAAAGATTTACAGGTGATTAAGCCTGCAGAGACTTCAAGACATGCTATTTTAACTTCCTGAGGAACACTGAGAATTCACCAAAATTTCACCCTGTGAGTCTAGCTCAGATCCTAGGGGCTGACCATCTCAGAAAGACTAATTGAAGGGTGCAGACAACAATGTGGTATTTTTCTTCGCAGGAATCTTTTAATCACTATGGCAAACAATATTTGAATATGCTTTTTTCAGTGAGTGGGCTACAGGGATGGCCACAGTGAAAAATGTGCGATTTTTACTAAGGAAACAAGGGATTAACAAGTAATTCATAACTGGCCACTGACTCTACGTGTATTTCCTTTCAGTATCAATAATAAAGATTAGAATATATTAGAATTGTTTGAAATGTGAAGCGACTGGGCTTGCTTATGAAAGGTGGTTGGCATTCTAAGTAGGTACGTTAATCAGCTAATAAGTAGAGCTAATTGGGAAATGTATTTTATTCATTAAGAAATTATTATTTTTTTCAGTTTTTTGTGTGATTAAAATATTTTGATTTTTGAAACCTTAGAAATGTTTAGATTTTTTTACCAAAACAATTAAATGAAAACACGTAAAAAAAATTCTTAAAAAAAAATATTCAGCAAGCTGTAAAAATGCTGTTAAAAAGCCCCATACAGCTTAGCTTTATCCTTGTACCAGGTTATCACCTTTAATGCCAATTATTTTTTTTCAACAACGGACTCATTTCTTAGAGGGTGTAAAACATCACAGCTTTATGAGGTAATCAGCTTATACTGGCTGCAATAAACATAATGTTGAACTAAATAACTTCTTGGCTGTACACAAGTGATCTGATCCTGTTTCAGCTGAGATTGGTGAAAATTTTTGCCATCACCCTTGTTGGAAGTAGGATTAAAACTGTAGGTCCTTGACTAAAGCAGATATGGACCTAATGCATTCAGATACAGAGAAGGTTTTGATTTAGGCAAGGGCTTTGAGTTCCCATTTATGGCTGAATTTTAGGCCGGGGCTTGGAACAGAAGGCACTGGACTTCTATAAGATTATCTTGAGATTTTGGCTTTGTCCTTGGCCCTGATCTACTAGTAAAAACCTCATGGAATCAGGTGTTCTACATTTGCTTCTATCCTACTGCTTCTTAGTCAGTGCTTTCTGAGGTTTGGGATTTTGCTTATCTCAAAAAATAGGAGGCAAAACCAGCATTTTTCTATAATATGAATTATTTCAACATTTATATTTATGTTTGTATCTTCATGAACTTTTAAATATGCCAAAAAGTGTTTTTCAGAGCCAAAACTAACATTTTATTTCCCATTTACCTATGCTAGAACAGCCAGCCTTATTTTGTTTCAGTCACACAAATGGCTTACTAAGACATTCAGAAAAGCTGCCCAAGAATTAAAAAAAATGCAAATCTGTAAAACACAAAACCTGAATTATTAGACTCTTAATATGTTGCTGTATAAAATAAGCCTAGTTAACATCTATACCGGACATTATCATATAAAAGTAGGGCCGGATGGGACTTCCAGAGTCCATCTAGTCCAAAATCCTGGTAGAGGCAGGATCATCCTTATCTAAACCATCCTATACAAATCCATTGTCTAACCCACTGGTTCTCAAATACTTTGGGCTCAAGGTACCCTTCACTGGACTTGAGTCAAGACACACCTCCATATCTTTTATAAGCTGAGTGGCAGCCAGTTTTAAAAAATGAATATATATATATTACAGTGCTGGCCTCCTTGCATTCGGGTTGGGCGATTCAGGCAGGGACAAGTTTGAGACTGCCTTTATCTACGTAGTGTATGTCAGGGATTGACCACATTTTTGGGCAGAGTGCCAAAAACACCTGCAACTTTGACTTGTAAGATGTTGGTATGCCAGGGGTGGACAGCAGGGGATCCACAAGGGACCTGATCCTTGTTGTGGCTGTGAAGCTGTCATATTGAATGAAATAGTTTGAATGTTTGTAAAGATTGCCCATTAGCCTGTTTCAGGAAGAAGATAGGATCTATCTCCTTATCTAGCTCATTGTTTTGGAGCTACGTGCGAAATGTCCTGACTTCGCCTAAAACCTTAATCTAAATTGTACCTTTAGAAGTTTTTTACAAAGAAAGTAAATATCCTAAATTCCGAGACATCAAAGCCTAAGGCCTTTTAACCAAATTGCTAAGAAAAGAGTATTTACAGTGATACGGAAGTCTCCCCAAGAATAATTTAAAAATGCTCAACAAAGGTAATTTCTGTTGAGTAAGATCTGAGCCCAAATTTGGGAGTTATGATAAGTTGAGTAGGAGGAGCCCAATGACGGCAGCTCACTCAATAAAAACCTGTAACTTACTGTCCCAATTTGGAGGTGACTTCACTTGCAGAACAACGAAGGAAGAATCGCAAGTATAAGGTCAGATTAGATTGATCGCCTAATCAAGCCTCTCCGTGAACACGAATCTCTTAGTTCACGCTGAAGCCGCGGAGCGCCCGAAAGGGACTGAAGGAAGGGGACGTAGTCCTATCACTGCTGAGCCCAGCTCATTGAATCGTATTGCTGAGGCCAGCCTATTGAACCGTACTACTGAGGCCAACCCATTAAATCGTACTACTGAGGAATGAAACCATATTTTGGTATTTGGCTTCTCGGAATTCTAGGATTGTAAGTATATTATGAAAAATAACAGTATTGATTCAAATTTAACTTTTAGTTGTAATTGTAGTTGTTTTTGTAACACTAATTCTTATAGCATTGTTTGGGAAGGAAGTGCATTCGGAGCATTGTTTCTGATATATGCAATTATTGTGTTTTTAATGTTTGTGGTGTTTCTTAAAGCTAAGCAGTGTTATATGCGTAGCAAAGAGTTTTAAAATAAAATTGTGTTGTATAAATTAAGTGTGTAATCATTGTGAAATCGTGCAATCAGCTAACTACTCCCCCAGCCAGTGCATCAAAACGAATCAGTAAATTGTGTGGGATTTTCTCTATTCCATAACCCACTAGAGACAAAGCCTTGGCCTCTTCCCTTCCATCTACCCCAAAGTGCACATGCCAAGCAAAATGCCTTTGCAATGTCACACTCCGGCACTCATGCGGGGGTTGCCTACCCCTGATGTATGTGCTTATGTCCTCACATCTTCCTTATCAACTGATATCTCATGGCACCGTTCAAAGGATCAGATGGTACTCCAGAGCTCCCCGATACCCTGGTTGAGAATCACTGGTCTAATCTATTAGTAGAACTACACAGTCAACCCTGACACAATCACAAGGCATAACACCCTAACCCCCCATGGGTAAGACAGAGGGACCACCATAGCTGTCACTGATTTCCTTTCCCCCAGCACACACAGGCTGAGCATTTGGAGAACAGCTAAGGCCTCTATATTAGAGGACTTGGCCTGCAGTGACAGCACTTATGCGACAGAGATGGAAAAGAACAGGTTAACAGTTGCCTTACTCGGCCAAGTAGATATCTTTTTTCTCTTCAAAGTGTTTGCAGACATCTTGATCCTCTATAAACTGTCTGACTTGAGGTGACAAGCCTGTGGGTTTGTCATCATTTTCTGACATAAATATACATTTGCTTCTTTCAAGCACAGGCTTTTCACAGCAGTTTTGAATTTTACTTGAGATGGCGTCTTGGTGGGAACATGCGTATGATGTAAACTCTGCCTGTAAAAAGTGAAAAAAAATGGTTATTTTTAAATGAATTTCCTTCTTTCTTGATCCCTAATACAGGAATCAGCTCATTGTTCTAGTTTTTGATGCAGTAGAAACTAGCTACCTCTTACTAAAATCAGGGCTCTGTCAACATACAGTTAATAGCTCTTACCTACTATTTCATTTGTATATATTAAGCTTTGTTTATGGGGGGCATTATTTTAAGGTCAAGAGTACTATCCATGTTTTAGAGAAAACTGACATGTGGAAGTGATATACTTGCTTGAAGCCACAAAGTAGGCTCATGGCAGAATTGGAGACAAGACCCAAGTCTCGAACTTAGTGCTCTACCCACTGCATCCCACTGATCTAGATGCTCTATCCAGGACTCTCAAGCATATATTGACAACATTTTACAGAAGCAGGACATCAGCTGCCCTGGTTCCCTGGCTTTACCTGTGTCAGGTTAGCTTGTTAGGTCTATGTTGTGTCAGGTTTGAGGGCAGTCTTATGTAGAATTAAGATTATGGTTATTGGGCGTGTTTTGGAGGGGGATGGTTCTGCCTCAGGACTAGATGACCTCTGGAAGTCCCTTCCAGCCCTACTTCTCTATGACTCTATGACAGCGGCGGGCAATTATTTCAGGAGAAGAGCTGCTTACTGAGTTTTGCCAAGCCATCAAGGGCCACATGACAGGCAGCCAGGAGCAAATAAATATTAATTTTCTAAATTTTTTTAGGGGCCCTGTGGGCCAGATAGAATGGCCTGGAGGGCCAGATCTGGCCCACGGGCCGCATTTTGCCTGCCCCTGTTCTATGACAAAGGGTGTGTATCATGGCACCCAGTCTATGATCACACAGCTTTCTTTAAGCTGCATGATTGTAGACCAGGAGCAGCATGTGCAGATGCTCACCATAGCTATGCTGGGCCCCTGGTATAAGTAACTCAGTGCAGGTGGGATTGGAGTGGGATTGGAGTGGTGGGGGGTGAATGAACAGGTCCCTGGGAGAGGGTTAGCAGGTCTGGGGGGGATTGGCAGGATCTGGAGGGGGTGGTTTACTCAGGTAAACTAAATTAGATGGGGCCTGCCATTTGTGGCCCATTTTAAACCCCCGGAACATCTGCACAGGTTAGCATTTAAATGGACCTAACCTTAGTTAGGTTGATCTAAGAATAACATCTGCACGTACCTGAAGTAGGAGACAGTTCCTGGCCAGAAGAGTAGACAGACGGCCAAACAGTGGGGAAAATGGATGCAAAGAGCTAGCAGAAGATAGGGAACAACCACAGAGACAGACTAAAGGATTTGCCTAAGATTACATGGGACATCTGTGACATGCCCAGGAACTAAACTCAGTTCTCCCAATTCCAGAATCAATTGGATCATCCTCAGCCACAGGATTATGTTTGTCCTATGCTTCCTGTTTATTTCAAACAGGGTCAGGGTCAAATGAGAATAACCCACCAACTCCTAGATTGCATGTATCTTGATTGATTGATTGATTAATTAAATTCACAATTGGGAGAGCAAAAGGCAACAAAAATCAGAAGGGAGAAAAATGCCAGGCAGGAAATCTGCTTTTTCAATCATAACATCTTCAGCTGAGTTTTATTTTTTTACCCTGTTATGCATACAATCCAGCATGTCTCCTTGACAACATTCCTTTTGCATCTCCACAATGTCTGTTGTCATTTTCATCATGGTGTCAAAATCAGCCTTAGGAAATTTCTGGCTGAAAAGAGCAAGCGTCCTAAAAAGAACAAACAGCAGGATTTTTTTAAACTCAGAACGCAAAGCTATAATCTGCAGCAGTTCATTATCTGTGGGATTTTCCGAGGTGTTCAGCAGTACCAGTGGCCTCTTTCTACTCTGAAATTATTGATAACATTTCCATGGAAGTGAATGGTTGGACTTTCAGAGTACAGTGCCCAACTCTAGCTGAAATTAAAAGGGCTGGATCCTACTCCACCCATTAGGTGTGTAAGTAGATTTAGATGCCAAATTACAATGCTATTCCACCCTGTTTATGTCCCTGAAATACTATTAATATAAAAGGTGGCTGGGACTTCCTTCTCCTCTCTGCTTTTTGTGACTTAGTTTAAGCCTAAAATGGCTATGTTACAATAGTAGATACATAATTGGGTTTTCAGGGACTGGCATCGGATAGAAAAGAATCACATTTAGGCACCTGAGTCCATAGGCATCTAGAAGGTGAAGCAGAATCCAACCCAATGTGAGTTGGCTGCCCAGTTTTTTAGGTCCCTTTGAAAATCTACGGACATTAATTCATTAATAATGTTAAGTATGACCATGCAACTAAAATAACACAGGGTTGAATCAAGCAAAAAAAAGGGTACAGAACTACCTCAGAAATTATACATATGACACAATAGTGAAGTCCTATTTCATTGACTCTCACAGCAACTGTCACCAAAAGGTATTGACTTGGTATAAATTAATCAGGAATTTGGCCATTATGTCAAAACTGGTTTTTCTCCCAGAAAGTTAATGACTAGATGTTAAGAAAATTAAGCCTACAGTTTCAAATACATTCATGTGCCTAATTTTCTTCATGGTTACGATTGGATGTACAGTCATGGTAGAGTTGTGTGCAGGGGTGCATGTGTTTTTGCGCAAGCAATTTTGTCCTTAGGTACGCACACAATTTGCTGAAAATCAACTTCTATCCTCTATTATACAATAGACATGCAAATTAGTATACACTTACTGTTCACAAGTATTCAAAGCAATAGTACTAATGATTCCCTGCTCTTTTGTAGGGCTGCAGTTGGTATGGTTGTTCTGCTTTTGAAGCAACAGAAATGTCATACACTTAATAATCAAAGAGAGGTAGTTAGCCATGTTAGTCTGAAGTAAGTTGTTGCTTATGAAAATATATGTCTCTGAATTAGTTAGTCCATAAGGTGCCACTCTACTCATTTAATAATCAGGTCAGAGACTCACAGAGCCTTCAATGTTCTTTCTCCAAATTTCTTCAGGATCTCACATGTGTGTTCCTGCATGGAACCATCTTCTTTTACTGGCTTTATCACAACTGGTTGCTATTACAAGGGAGAAGAAAATGATTAAAAAGAGATCAAATTAGTGAAGAAAGTAGAATTCCGAATGAGAAGATTTTAGCAGACACCTAAAAGGCTAATTAGTTGTGAAGTAGCTAACAAAATCAGAAGTAATATCAGTTGCACATATTAATCACTCCTATTGTTTTGTAAGATTCTGCCCACTTTAAAGACTCTTATTAAATTGCTCTGTGCTTTTAAACTAGGGATGGACTGTTTTGATTAACTGATATACCTAATTTTTACAGGGCTGAGTGCCTGCTGCCAAGAAACAGCTTCCCACTAACATCTTTGGCACACCAAGATTCTCAAAGGTTCTCAGCACCTAGCAGCATCATGCCCTAATCCAGTCAAAATGCAGGTATTCACTGATGAGTAAAACAGCAACACCCATTTTAGTGCACCAATAGTCACCTACTAAAAATATAGAGTAAGGAGAGTTACATAAATACACAGACCAACAGAGATGGACAGATTAGATACCTACTTGATTTAGAAAAACATGGGGTGAAAGAGTTAAAAAGATAGAATATTGATTGAGATTTTTAAAGCAATCTTGAGAGATTTAGACACAAATGTCCCAGTTCTGTTAGTGGAAGTCATGTTTCTAACCCCCTTAGATATGGAGTGTTCAACCTCCAGTACATGGGCCAAATGCAGACCACAGAGCCACTGCAGCTAGCCTCCAGGGTTCCCCACGGGTCCAGAAATTTGGCCGTTGGGGAGCATGGCCACCTCCCCCACTACCAAATCCTCAAGCCCAATTCCCTGTGCAGCCAGCCAGAGCCATGCTATGCATGCTATGTCCCCATCCACAGGGCTGGGCTATGCACCCCCCTACCCCCTCCACTGCTTCTGTATCAGGGCCAAGCCATGCCCCCTTCCCCCTCTGCTGGGCCGGGCTGGGGCCTAGCTACTCCCCCTTCCTTCTCCATAGGGCTAGGTCAAGCTCCTTTCCCTTACAGAGCTGTGTGGGGGCTGGTCTGCATAGCCTGCTTGCACACAACCAGTTGGTGCCTGCCATGTCAGCCCGGGCACAGGATTGGGAGCACTGACTGGATCCAGCCCACAGATGGGCGGGACACTGCCACTCTGGCTCACCGGGTAACGAGGTCAGGCACCACTGCCCTATATTGCTTTGAAAATCTCAAGCATCTAGTGTGTAATAACTAGGGATCCTGGTTTTACTAGGGATCAAAAAATCCATGTTTTTCTGCAAAGAAAATGAAACACCACTATATATGTAGGTATCCGTTGAACACAATGTTTTATTGATATATTTACCATTTTAAAACAATTTGGAAGCCTACCAGTGCCTCAATCATTATAATAAAATAAATTCTAAATACCTTTATATTTTGGAGTTCAACATGGAAAATCAGAGCTCTCCCTCCCCACTTCATTCACCAGGATACAGGTCCAGCTACAGCTGCCCCCACAACTGTTTTGTGGTACTGAGCTGCCCTGATATGCTGCTGCCCTGCCCTACTCTGCCCTCCCATGCTGGGAGGACAGAGGTGGACTGTGGATGTGGGCCGCTGAGGTGATTCCTGCCAGGTGCCAGTCTAGCCAGGCTGCAGACCCTTGCCCTGCACCTTGCTGTCATTGCAAAAATTTGGGGGTGGGGGTGCACATGACCCCCATGTCCCCCCAGGTATGTCACCAGTGCATGTGCCTGTACTGTGCCCACACAGTCCCCAAGCCCTGGCCCTCCAACCCCTTGTCCCCCCCTTCCCATTGACTTACCTGTATCCAGCTGCCAGAGCTGCTCCCACCACCCTGCCTGGTAGTATTGCAGCCAAGTGTGCATGCGTGCACACATGCAAGCATTGCCCCCTGCCTCCAATTGCTCCTCCCAGCCCCAAGCTTCAAAAGGGAATATCCATGTTTTTCCACAGGAAATGGAAAGCCTGGATCCCTGGTAATGACATCCTTCTTTTCATAATAAACTTATTTTTTTTTCCTGATAGGTTTGTCCTCAGCCTGTGCTCAGCACTGAAGCATTTTGATTTAAGAATCTAAGGCCCCATTGAAAGAAAACAGTTAAATGTGTGTTTCAGTCCTGATCCAAATGGAGGTCAAGGGCAATGTTCCCTCTAAAAAGTAGCAGTCCTTGAGCATGCCACTTCAGTCCATGAGTGTGCCGCTGCAGTTTGCGACCGTGCCGTTTTGGTGCAACGTGGGACACTTACTGAAGGTAAGTGCCTCACTCCTCACCTGGAGCAGGCAGTGGGGGCTGGGGGGCTTTGGGGCTGGGGCCCCGGGGGCTTGGGGCTGGGGCCTGGCATGGGCTCTGCCAGCTCCTTGACACCGCTGCACTCCCCCACTTTGCCTTGGGGAGCGAGGAGGCATGTGGCATCAGGGCTGTGGCAGAACGCCACCTTTGTTTCTTCCCCCAAAAAACCTCTGTTCTGTGACAATTTGATTAGGATGGGCCCAACAGAGGATACACACCTTTACCCTATCTTTTTAGGTAACCTGAGCTGAGTAAATTCCTGAGGGAGGGAGCAAACCTGCTCCCTCTGCCTACGTTACTAGTATCACATACCTGGGTGAGGGGCTTCCTTCCTGGTGGGCTAGAGTCTGCCTGGCAACTAGTGATGTATTTCAAATTGGTTGGCTAACAGCCAACAGGTGCTGGCTTCCATTGGACCAGGTAAATGAGGTCACAAGGACTATATAAGTTAAGGACTGCCCAGGGGGTGGGGGCAGCAGCCATGAGGGAGACTCAGAGAGAGAAGAGCTGGATCATCTGAAACTTGCTCTCTCTCTCAAAACTCATGATTAAGGAGCTGCCTGCCTCCAGAGGGAATCTCCACCAGCCTCTGGATGATACTTGTAAGTAAGTTACCTGAGATCTAACTAGATATATAGCTTGCAGTAACTCAGATGCGTGATCAAAGGCTACCCAGCCAGGGGCATTTCCTCCATGGGATTTCTCTGATATTGCTCTACCCTGTACCCTATTCTAACCCTACTCCTTGTAACCAATAAAGTTCTTTGTACCTAGTATGGGAGACTTATTGGGAATGGGTCTAGATTATGCCTTGGAGTCCCCTTGGCTTGGCTAACTAAGAGAGATCACTACTTGTGCTTCTGACAGAGGGAAGCATCCCAACTTCTTGAAGTGAATCAAATCCTCTTGAGGGCTACTAGGCCTGTGTTTCCCAGAGTGCACAGAGCCAGAACTAAGTCCAGAGCCCTGGGTGGTGGTGGTGTTACCCCCAGGCTAGCAGGTGTGCTCCAGGAAGGGGGTCGGTCAGACGTGAGGCACCCCCAGGGAGGCACTCAGAGCTTGGAAGGTGGTCGGGTGCAGTGAGGTGGGTGGCTCAACGCAGGAGCACCCCCTACTGGCCCGCCACAAGGGCCAGGGATGGAGGCTGGCACTGCGGCCTGGTGCAGGCTCCGACAGCTCCAGGGGACTGCTCCACTCTCCAGCCTTGATGCCACGTGCCTCCTTGCTCCCCAAGATGAAGCAAGGGAGTGGAGCAGTTCCCTGGAGCCTGAGCAGTCCGCGGCAGGCTCCTGCCTCCACCTTATCTTGGGGAGGAGCTTACCTTCTGTAAGCGTCCCACACCGCAGCCCAGCTCCTATCCCAGTGGGTGTGCAGCCTAAAAAAGTTTGTGCGCAGCCAGCCTTTTACTTGTGTGCGGCCACACACATGCACACCTTAAAGGGAACCTTGGTCAAGGGTAAAATATGGGGTTAGGTGACTGGTCTTCAAGGCTGCTTTAGAATTTTTCTAGCTATAGGAAGCCATTAATTCAAATCTAAAATAACCATGCATATTAAAAGACAATACCTGCTTTACAAAGCATTCTGTCAGGTTAAAATTAGGGTTGTTTTTAGTGCTACAGCAGTTGTTCATCATCTTCTCATAATTGTAAGCAGTGAAAAGGATTGTCGGGGCATAGAGGAAGGGATGCCGTCTGGAAATTTCATAGATGAAACTAAAACAAGAAAGCAGTTTGCATTAAATTCTAAGAGTGAATATCCCATAGTTTGGGCCTGCTTATACCATGTTATTTGCACTTACTTGGTTCTATCACTGACAAGTATACAGTGAAACTTGTTATAAGAACAGCTATTAACAGACCAATAGTGGTTGTTTTCTTTT
The DNA here is from genome assembly GCF_000455745.1 of Alligator sinensis. Lineage (NCBI taxonomy): Eukaryota > Metazoa > Chordata > Crocodylia > Alligatoridae > Alligator > Alligator sinensis. The sequence continues at coordinate 1,613,125 of NW_005841912.1, forward strand.
ATTATAGCAGGGAAATGTTTATAGTGATGTGTTTCATTAGCAGTCATTGGATTGAACAGTTTTGCTATCAATTCAGTGTGTATAGTTTGCTAGTCACTATAATTCCTTGGCCTACATAAAAACCTGTAATCAAGAAGGTATCTAATCTGTCTACCTATGTGTTGTACATGAGATTTCTGAGTTTTCTTCCCTTCAAATACTAGCGAGACCCAGGATTGTTTAGTTTTCAAGAAGAGATATAGTTAGTCTGTCATAGCCGCACCTATTAAAAGGTAAATGTGAAGAAATTCTTTAAGGCCTGAGATTTTACTGAAATGAAAGGGCTGAGTTCTGCAAGAAATTGAACACTGGCACCTACCTACCAAAGTACCAAAAGCATGTGCTTACTTTTGAGCATAGTGCTATGTTCATGCTTAAATTTAAGCACATGTGGAAATGCTATTCTGGCACAGTCCAGACTGCTCAGTGCATAGCAGGCCTACATCCCAGGAGAAGTGACTACAACTAGTGATGATGGAAGAGAGATGGGATGTAATGATAGTAACTGCAACTGGTTAAAACATTCAGAAATATTCAAATTTGTAATGTGGGTCAAGCTATTACAGAATTTTCTACTGTCATTTTTGTACTGATTTGGAGTATGTTGTCCCCAAGCTGAGAAGCACTGTATATTAGCATCTGATATAAATAAAAGTACTTACTAGCCTACTAGTGAATTTTGGTTATCAGCATAATCACTGCATGCTTTTTCAGGTTCTGGATTTTTAAAGGGATGAATGAATCCTTTGGTAACATTTTTATGGGACAGAAAACATTCATTTCTTTCAGAGTCATCTTTAGCACAACACTCAGTAATTCCAGTAAGGCCTTCCTCCTGGCAGATTTCAGCCAGGAAAAGGGTAGTCTGCAGAAAAAAGAAAAACAATTAATCGTAGGCAGTGCATTGCAATTGTTTCCCTCCTGCAAACTTTCTGTGGAAAGAGCACTAATGCAATAAATTGACTGGTTGCAGGAAACTGAACTGGGCACTAAGCTCATGGACCAGGATTTATCAAAATCATTGCTTGATGTTTAACTCCTAAGTCCATCCTCAAGCATCTAAAGTAGTGGGATGATTTTCACACACAAACGTGAAGCTGCTGCTAAGCAAGTTCCCATAAGTATCACCTGGTGCTCACTCAAAACCAGGTGACTTGCCCCTTCCAGCCCTATAAAATAGGGGCAAACCTGTAACAATGTGAAAATGAAGAACCAAAAATCATCCACAGACTGGACTGTATTAACCTTGGTCTCAACAGGGACTCTGGATTCTTATCCCATTACCCAGACTAGCTGCTTATTCAGTTGTCCCTCTGGGTGTTAACTGCCCCATTTATCTTAGCTGATCAAACTCACCCCATGCCACAAGCCAGATCCAGACTGAGGGATTCCTTGTGGGCTGGATTTAGCTTAGGGCAAGGGGTGGCTGTGGTGATAAGGATGATGGTGACAATGGCTCCAGCCTGTGGCAGGGCTTGGCAGCAGCAGCTCCAGCCTGGCACACTAAGTGGCAGTAGCAATGACAACTGCAGCATAGAGCATGGGACATGGGGAATGGGGAATGGGACATGGGTTTGGGGTGACAGCTCCAGCACAGGTCAGTGCCAGAGGAGGTAGGGCAGAATGCCACAGTGCCAGTGGTAACAGTGGCAACATGCCAAGCACCTGAAAAGTGAGCAGCCTGTCATTCCCTCACTCACCCTTCTACTGCTAAAGGCCATGCCTGTCAGGGCCCAGGAGCCCTGAATTATGTGGCAGCCTGCGCCCCTCCTCCCAGCTGGTCAGTACCCCAACTGGAGCATTTATCCACAGATCACTTGTTTGACACCTCTGATCATAGGTAGATCCAGGATATAGAAGCAAGAACTGGTGCTGCAGGGTTGGCTGCACCCTCACTTCCAGCCTTCCCCACTAATCACCCCAATCACCAGGGCAGGCAGACCACACTGCAAGAACAGCAGCTTTTATAAGCCACAAAGGTCTCATCCAGACAAGCAGGGGCATGTGCTTGCAGCAGCACAAATAGTTGTGGCACAAATTTGTGCCACTATATAGTGCCACAGCACACACCCCTGCACGTGGGCTTTGTTGAGGGACAAATTGTTCCACTTCAGGCAAACTGCTCATGTCCAGATCCTCCCAGCTCCTGGCTGGGCTCTATGTGCTGTGGGGAGGGCTAGCTGGGGCACAGGGTGCCTGAGCACAGGGCAAGTCACCTGGCAGCTCCCACACTGAAGTACACTGTGCCCCAGCCAGTTGGGGAATAGCATATGGAAATGGGGGAACAGCCAGCCCTGGGCTACCTGCTCCCCTCTCTCAAGGCACACCGCAACCCAGCCAACCATGGAGCGGCTGGCTGGCACACAATGTGCCTCACTGTGGGGGCTCTGCAGCACATGGATACAGAGTCCATCTCTGCATCTGTCCACAAAGTACTTTTGTGTACTTTGCCACTCTTTATCACTGCAAATTAGCCACATGGCGCACAGTTTAACATGCAAGGTGTGGGGTTTGTGGTGCTGCAAACTTCACAGCTAGGGACAGACATTCAAAAAGCCTGAACCTGAATTGGTTAAATCTTGCAGGTTACTCTAACCTGGCTGGCTGAACCTGTTTGTAACTGGAGAGACATTCTCTCTGGACTGAGGAAATTAGGCACATGCCTTCCGTGGCTCTGGCTAGAAGCCAGAGGGTACTAGAGCAGCCCTCCCTTCCCTTGCTCAGTGCTGAGCTGAGGCAGGGCATGGCCAGGCCCTGGCAGGATGCTCTGATTAGGGAGGTCTGCCTGCACCATGCTAGCCTTTTCCTCGCTCGCTGCTAAAGGGACGGGAGTGTTGCCAGGCCCCAGCCCTCGGCTAGGACTCTGGTGCAAGGGGGACGTGCAGTGCATGCATCTGCTGATGATATGGAGCATTTAAATCTCTCTCCCTGCTTCTTTATACTGTCTGCAGGAAACTAACAGGTGAACAAGCCAGCAGGGGGCTGATAACAGTGTTTATCACCCAATCAGCAAAGCAATAGCCTCTCTCCATTACTTCAAAATCTTCTTAAACAGCTTACCAGCTGACCTGTTGATTAGCTGCAAATAGCCCTAAACTAACACTGTTCTGTCTGCCTGTCCCGGTGAAACTGGAGACACACATGTCTGCATTAGCTAGCATACCACTAACTAGACCAATAGGGTCCATGGGGCTGGGGTCCCTGCTGTGGGAGATGGGAGGGAAGGGGGTGGGATTTCCTGCTTGAGCAATGAGCAGTGATGGGAGAGTAGGGCAGGGGGAAGCCAGGCAGACTTTGCTGTGCCTGCAGCCTCTGCGGAGCTCCAGCTAGGGAGCAGAGGGGAGGGTCCAGCCCTGCTGTGGAACAGAGAGCCTCACCTAGCCCAAGAGCATGTCAGGATGCTGGGGAAGTCTGGACCTGCAAGGGGTCTGGGACAGACATTGCATAAACTGGTTTGAGCCAAATCAGTTAAGTCTGATACTACCTTCAACCAGGTTTATCTCAAACTGGTTTCAACCATTTTCAAACTGGTTTATGTGCACTGAACATCTGTTCTGTTACAGGTTTAAACCAGTTTCTGATAATTTAAACTGGCTTATATGTAATGTCTGTCCCTAGCCCACATGCCTGCATGTATGAACACAGCCAAAGAGGGTAAGATTCCCCTTTCCCTTCCCCTCTGTGCTTAGAGGCTTGCCCCTCTCCTCCCATTACCCTCTTCTGCTTGCCACTGCTGCTGCCCCTGCTGCCCCAGGCAGTAAAGGGAGCTCCAGAGCTGCTCCAGCCAGGCTGCATTGGGGCTGGGCTCAGCCTGGGGCAGTGGCAGTGGCAGTGGTCAGGCATGGTCCCCTCTCCCGTGCATACTCTTGGTCTGGCAAAGAACACCTTGGGGTAGGGAGGGGAAACTTGTTGCTGCTGCTGCCGCTGCTGCTGCTGCCGCTGTCTAGGGCTGAACCCAGCTGGAGTGGAACAGGAACTCTCTTCACTCTCAGGACAGCAGGGAGACCAGCAGTGGCAGGCAGGGTAAGGAGGAATGAGAAGGGACAGGGAGAGGAGGGGATGTGTCTCTGAGCATGGGGGGAATGGTGTCATTTGTATTTTCTTTGGGAGTTAAAAAAAAGGCCCTGACTGCTGCTCCTGCCACATGGTCAGAAAGGGGTGTGTGGGTGTACCACTGCACCCACTTCTAGATCTGACCGTGTCTCTGATGTCATAAATTCCCGATTACCTCTTTTAACAGCATCCCTTCCCTCATACATTTCCTCTTCTCCAAATATTTTTTCTGCCAGTCCCTTCCAAGCATCTGCCGAAGTAGGTTGTTGCCTACAAAAGCTTTTGTTTCTCTAAACCAATTAATCTCTATGGTGCCTCCCTGCCCTCCCTTCTACCTAGTTTTTTAAATAGGTTCCAGCAGCAGTATTCAGATTCACATCTGCATATGCAGATTCACATTCAGTTTCACAGCTCATCTCACTCCATGCTTCAGAGACATTCAGATCCAGGGATTTTATCTGGTGAATTGTAACTAATGGGAAGAGGTTACACAGTTTATATCTAGATTGGGTTGGAGATTGAATCTCTCCATAAAAAACAAATGCAGTCTTTCTTCTTGCTAGTACTGATTCAATACAAAGGCAGCTACTGAATTTAGTTACATTGCTTTTGGGTACCATTCTTTCCTGCAAGAAGGGTTTTTTTGTTTTTTTTAAAACACAGGCTGAGATTTTTCAGAACTGATTGATAATTGGATGTCCCCCAGTTTTTCAGTGACTATCTGAGATACGTTTAAAACGGTAGTAGGTGTTATTTAGATGCATCACTCACTGTCTAGATATCAAGCATCTGTAGCTGGACATCTAAAAAGCAAGACTCCTCTCCATCCACTAATCACCTCTCCCACAAAAGAGCACTTTTGAACCTGTTGGCTTCTATAAGAATCTAATTTTGCTTACCAGTGGCTCGGCACATTTTGGGTCTTTGGCATCAGCAACACACCTTTTTGCAAGATCTGTGACATCATCTACCATTTTAGCTGCTTTTTCAAAAGAGACTTTCTGCACATACTGAGCAAACATGACCATGGATCTGCAACAGGATGCATATGGTTCAGTATGTATCTAGCTACCAAAAAAACAAAATATGAACCCCATCCCCTGCAAAAAAAACAAAACAAAAAACAAACAACAACTTTAAGAGATGAAAATGTTGGTGGCACTGGTTAAATTGGAGGGGTATAGAGACAGGTCTAACAGGGAACCTGAGAGATGAAACAGCGGATCGTATCTCCTTACATACTCAACCAAGATGATAAAACAACTGTGGAAACAGACTTGCAGTGGTATTTTGTTATGGGATAATGACAAAGTATGGTGAAGATCTATCGAAACAGTAGAAGCAGCTGTGAGGGGATTTCATCCTCCATTAGACAGTAAAATGCTTTACTACTATCTACATTAGGAGTCTTCTGACCTTGTCTACATTATGAGTCTTCTGCCAGAAGGCAGAAACCACCACAGGAAAAGCTATTTAGTGTAGACCTGGCTTTTGAAAGGCCTGCAAACACCCTTGAGGAAAACTTGATTTACTATTCAGAGGCAGTTCTGCTCATCCTGTACCATTAAGCCAACCTCAATGAATTTGTCTTGCTGGACCAACTGATGGCAGAGCTAAAGTATTACAATATATATTTCTGATCCCCTCTGTCTCCAGTGCATAGGCAAATTAACTCTTGTAGTTCATGTTAGGAATACACCAGCTTCCAACAATACTCCTGATATCACATAAAGATGATAGTGTACTTTATCCTCACATCATCTTTATAGTACAGTAAAACCTGTGTTAACCAGCATGAGTGGGAAACACAGCATGGTGGATATATCAAAATCCCGGTTACCTGAGGCAGGGGTTTTGGCTGGATGCGGAGCAGGGGGGCGGGGCAGCTGGATGCCGAGCGGCAGCAGCACAGGGTGGTGGGTGGTGGCAGCAGCTGCCATGTATGAGCTTCCCCCCCTCATCCCGTACATCTGGCTGACCAGCCAGAAATTCCAGTCATTAGAAATGCGGGTTACTAAAATGCCGGTTAATACTGCTTGCTTGCTTGCTTTCTCTTTCACATTCAACCTAACAGTTACTAAGTACAGTTAAAACACAAGTAGCCACATGTTCAAGCAGTTTAACAGGTGTTAAATGTACCCTTAGCATTGCAAAGTTGCTCCCTTTTAGGTGAAAATTATCTCCTCAACAAAACAGTCTTCAGCAGGTGGGTCTTTTTCAGTCTTGCTACAGTAACTTTGGAAAATAAATCCATGGATTGCAGTGATGGCCAGGAAGAAACATTGGCAGGATTTCTGCACTATTGGCAGAGCAATCCACCTTAGAAAACAATGTAATGTACCTCCACAATAGCACTTTATTTGTGCTGAATTGCTACAGTAAACTCAACTTCCTTTTATCTGTTTTGGTCTTGGCTTGCCTCCATACTTTTCTGTTTTCTACCAGATGGAAATATGCTTTTCTATCAAAACTCTGGGTCTCTTTTTTGTAATGCAGTTGAAAGTAGATTCTAGATAGGAGTTTATGAAATAGTGAAGACAATGAATAACTAACTCTGGCCATGTCTCAACTGAATCCTTGTTGAGTCAAGAACAACAGTTAAGAAATAAGCCCTGCCTATTCATTCCCACTCCATATGTAGTCAAGCCTAGTAAAAAGGCAGCACAGTGGGGTCCTGAGTACATGCCCTGGAGTCACTCACTCTGGTCCTTGAAGCACACCCACAGGACTCCTCCATTTCTAAGAGAATTGCCAGTGGGAGACTATTCTCTGCAGAATAAACTAAGCTTTTAAGACCCACCCCCAAGCAACGGGTGCTGTGTGAAATATACCACCAGCAGTAGCACCAAGAGGAACAGTAACTTGCTGGCAACCTTCTGACATTCACCTCTGATTTATTTCATTTTTGTAAATATCAGCTTTCATACTGTCTATATTTTTCCAGCATCTGTCTAATACTTGTATTTTTATTTTTTAATCAGATAGAAACCCAGAATAAGGATTATTGCCAGCAACTTTTTAAGTAGATTTTTCTAGATAAGACTTACATGGCTCTAAAATTTTGTTCTCCTAGCTCAGCAAAACGTTCACGGATAATGTTTTTTTCCCCTGAAAAGAAAATAAAACTTTTGGTGACTCAAAGACTTATTATGAGTGCTTCATAAAATACATAATTCCATAAGAAAGGAAAGAAAGTGGGCAGGGCAGTGGCCTTGGACTTTGGAGATGAGATTTTTAAGCCTATTCTGTCACAGATATCCTTTGTGGCCTTAGACAAGTCCCACACTCTT
>NW_005841912.1:1620537-1652124 GCF_000455745.1 Alligator sinensis
CTTTACTTCCCAATGTGCACAATAGGAATAATGGGACTTTCCTTCCTCACAGGTGAGTTGTAGGAAGTATATTCAAGTTTGTGAGGTGTTCAGATATCAGAGTAATGAGGCTTATGTGAGTTGCTCAGACAGTATCTTAAGGCTTAACAACCAAATTGAGTTAAACTATTAAACTCATCACTGCATGTGTGAATGAACTTCCACTAAAGTTAATGGAGTTGCACCCTCTGAATGTAGCCTAGAATTTGGCACAGGGAAACAGAATGGACCTAAAATAACTAAAGATTATGTAAAAAAATATTCTTCTGTTCTAACAAGCCTCCCCCTATCAACATTAAAGGCTGTGGTACAACATTGTTGAAGTGAAAGAAGTGATGACTATGGGACATGGTGGGAAAGACGTCAATTATGAAAACTAAGATGTTTGCCTGTGTATGTTGAAGGAAACCTGATTTTTAACCTAGAACTTCTTGAGCTCTTGATCAGTCTGGGAATTTTCTGACATTTTTATCAAGAACTTCTCTTTTCAGGGGCCCTGTTACTCCAATTCACCCTGCATGGTTATTTACACTTCTGCCAAGTGGGTGCAAAAGATTACCACCCCATAAATGTTTACACTTGCTTTGAACTGGGTCTGCATCAATTGCAAAGACCCAAGGCCATAGAAAAATGAAGCCCGCTGTGTCCCACTCGCAAGACATCTGAACATGTAAAAAGAAGTGATGAAGATATGTCTAGAATTGTGTCTTACACTGTCAAAGCATTTTATAAAGCCTGTGGCCTTCCAACCTGAAAGACTGATCATTCCGTCAGTATGATGAAGCTTCTAAAGTGTGCAAGAAGCAGCTCGTGTATGCACTACAGGCTCAAAATTATCCTTCATATTGTCCACCTCTGAACAAAAACAGCATTGTATGGCATGGATTCTCAAAGCATTAAATAGCAACAAACCTGGGGCTGATTATTTGGTACTAAAAAATATTTTCTAGATTTCCAGTTCTAAGGATAAATAGTCCTACCAAAGCCAATGGGTTTTCAGCTTAAAAGAGTTGCAGAACTGGGGCTTAAATGGCTAAATATTTTACCCAATTTATTTTTCTAAACCAATATATAAAACCAATATATAACAACTGATTGTACTAAGAGTGTCACTGAGTATTCTACATGAAATATAAAATCCTGCTCATCTGACTGATGCAAAGCTCCTGCTAACTTACATGAGGAAGGTGAGAGCAACTTGCCAGCAAAGGAACATCACGTGTCTCAAGAGTGACTCGGGGATGTATCTGGTAGCCATTTTGGTCTGAGACAAAAAGAACTCTTGGTTCAGAATTGATACCTTTTATTAGACCAACTAAGAAATCGCAAAAAATCTTTTTCTGCAAACTTTTAGGCACACACTCCTTTCCTCAGGCTCAGAGAAAATTAAAGATGGTAAAAAGTCCCCATAGGTAAAAAATAAACTTCATTTTTACACAGGGGAGGCTGAAGGTGGAAGTCTGTCCCCCTGGGTCCATGAGAGGGTCTTTGTGAGTTGCTCTTTGATGTGCAGATAAGGCAGGATTCCTTCCCTGGTGGTGTCAGTTGGCAGACAGGCAAGGAGGTGTAGAAATCTTTCTTGTTGCTCAGCAGTGAAGTTTAAATCCAAAATCGGCTAAAATTCAGCATTTTATTCAAATTTTATTTGAATTTTAACTGCACATCAAAGAGCAACTCACAAAGACCCTCTCATAGACCCAGGGGGACAGACTTCCCCCTTCAGCTTCCTCTTGCAAAAATGAAGTTTATTTTCTACCTATGGGGACTTTTTACCATCTTTAATTTTCCCTGAGCCTGAGGAAGGGTGTGGGTGCCTGAAAGCTTGCAGAAAAAGAGATTTTCTGGCGATTTCTTAGTTGGCCTAATAAAAGGTATCATCTCCGAACCAAGAGTTGTAGAGTTTTGCATTTCTTCAAGAGTGACTCAGCACCTTCAGCAAATTCTAAATCACATTCACAAACCCAGCCTCAGTGCCCAGCCCCTCTGGCTTTGAAAGGTAATAGCCAATTCTAAGTAGTCAGGAGTATGTAATGAGTCAGACCTTGCTCTAATTTGAATGTGGCCATCAGCTTCAGTGAGAATGGGATCAGGGCTACTATAGCAGTATTGCATGGTGATGGCATGTACTCCCCACAAGACCAGGCTAGAAATGACAGTGACCCTCCAAGATCCCCACACCTGTACAAACATCCTGTTGTAGCCATTAGTATAATCTGAAAGTATATAGTTAGCATACAATAAATAGTCTTACCTACATCCCGATAACTTCTGGGCAGGGCTTTTGCTATTGTAAGGCTTACAACAAAAAGAAAAGAAATTAATGTTCCCCACTTCATTATGTCGGAATTTTTGGGATGGTGGTGCTGGACTGCACAGGGAAGGTAGAAAGATGCAAAAAAAAAAGAATTTTCTTTTATACTCTTCTGAAGTTGTGTGTGGTTAATGAAAAACCCTTTTCTGATCATATATATATATAAGATTAGAACTTTGGGGATATTCCTGCTAATAATTAAACAGATAAAATTATTTGCTTATTGTGCTTGTTAGTTGGACAACTTGTCACAAAAAGGCCTTGTAAATTCATTAGTCTTTCAGAATTTAGGCAAATAGACATTTGTAACTTGGGTTATCTCATTTCAAACAAGAGATGCAAACAAACTCCTTTTTTTTCCCTTACTTATGCTCTTTGTCCTACACTCATATACTGACCTTCTTCCATTCCCCCTGAAATAGATCATTTAAAGGTGAATGCTCTGCTGAAGGTACCCTGTGGAGTGAAGGACCTCAAGTTTATGCAAAAATCTATAATTTTTACCTCCTAGCTTGCTGATCAAGTTCTCTCGCACTCCTGGCTATAGGACAATAGTGAAGGAAAAGTATGGAATATTGTACGATGGAAAAGCCTCTGTCTAAAAAGCTAGAAATCTGTAGAAATATATTTCAAGAAGGAGAAAATAAAAATCTATTGTAAAAAAGGGAAAATCAGTGTAAAAAGCACTGAACGCTGCACAGACAGATACCAGATCTGGGACAGGAAAGATGAGGTTCACAAAGCTCCTGGTAGTATGGGCAGAAAATAGTAGGGCAAAAGGGCCTATGGGAGCATGTCTCCCAGAGCAGAGGAGCTGGCATACAAGGTTTGAAATGCAAGACGATAAAGACACAATTCAAGCTGCTAGACTAATAGCATTACCCCAAAAGTCCTGGGTAAGAAAAAATAACTACATAGAAGAAAAAGCACATCTGCTTGAAAGCTACTGATTCCAGTACTAGACTTCTTCATTAGACCCACAACAGATGACAAACACCGTAATCAAGAGCAGACTGAATTTCATCTGCTCTGAAACCCACACTTGGGATTTAGTGCAGTTTCGCTAGGGGTCATTCCAGCCCTGGGAGACACTAGACTGCTCCCCTGTGTGTTAGCCCATTGTTGGTTTCTGATTGATTTCATCCTGCCCAAACGCATTCTAAGGGCCTACACTCACTAGCTACTTCTTGCAAAGAGGTGGCAAGGTAGTCTTGCTGCTTCCTTTCGCAGAACTAAATCTAGGCTGTCATTTCTTCATCATCTTAACCATTATTTTCTCTCGTGTGTTTGCTCCCTTGGATTCAGAGATAGAGAATGGATAATGCTGATCCATTCTAGAGGACTCCTGCACACAGAGTTGGGGTGCTCCCTGGCCTAGAATTGACACAATGTCTCCTCAGAGGCAGCCAAAGGGTACTCTAGAAGTGAAGAATAGCTGGAAAAGCAATCAGACAGGAAGCAGAGAGGATGAGAGTCATAGTGTGCATTACTCGTATCTTATTAGGAAAACATACACAGGAAGACCAGGGTAGGAACAGGGGCTGGAAAAAGTCCTGCTCACTCCTACCTTAGTTGTTTTTATTCTCCATGTTAAATAAGTACCCAGTAAGGTGGGGGAGGGTAGGCAGCATTATTTGTCCACTCCCACCTGGCAGAATTTGGCCTTCAACTCTTTGTGCTGCTTACCACAAGTGAAGCCTCTACAGGTCAGCACACAAACAGAGCACTTTGGCCTCCTGACGTCTCAGTCAGGCACATTTCTCAGGCACTGTTGCACTCAGGGCCTGGGGGAAAGAGAGGTTTTCTTTCAGTGTCTTCCAGCTGTAGTGTTGCACTCTTTAGATGAGGGCTAATAAAGCTGTATACCACAGAACAGTGATAGGTGCCTCCTGAACCTGTGGTAGAGAAGACCCCAAAAGTTGACAGTGGGCAAGCTGACAGTAGGCGTGTCTACACGAGATGCTACTCCACAGTCATTATTGTACATTTATTTAGTACTTCTATTAGCAAGTACTAAATAAATGCACAGTAGCCCAAGTTACTGCACAGTAGTGCCGGCGACTGTCTTTTAGGTAATGCTACTGAGCAATAGCCTAATAATGCTGGGCAGTATTGTATTAGCACTGTCTGTATTGTGATGTGCTACTGCACAATATTGCTTGGCTACTGTGCAGTGAGCATCTTGTGTAGATGCACCCAGTGTCTTTCAAAGTGAAGGAGAAGGCTGAGATCTGAATTGACCCCAAGACTCCTTGCCTCTGGATAAAAAATGAGTCTGTTCAGAGCACATTTCACAATGCATCACACTCCTGTCCTAGTATTGACTCTAATGCTCCATGAGCAGATACAGAACTTTAGACTACATAGGAGAATCTCTCTGGAGAAAAGTTTAATACAGTGATAATTCAGGGAATTAGGGCTCTCTTTCCTTCATAACATTAGTGAGCCAATGCTGCAGCATGCCACAGAGGGATCTTTGGTCATAAGGGGCACATCCAGATGAGCACATGTGCAGTATGTGGTGCCACAGACCCACCTGCGGCACTGCACTCACCACACATGCAGGCATTCCCTGCACTACTAATTTGCAGCTTTGGGGGGTTTTGATACCAGTCCCAAAAAATCCCACACTGGAAAAAGCAGGGTTGGTACACATGGTGGCAGAATGCACTGTCTGTAACCGGAGCCTGGCCAGGTGGAGCCACATTTCAGCTGCTGGCCAGGCTCCCTGCTGCCAGATTGCCACTGCTGGAGCCCTGGGAGGCCCCCAGTACACCAGGTCCTGGCCCCAACCTTCCCTACCCCACCTGGGGCAACTTGCCATGCACCAGAGCATGTGTGCATGGGCGTTCCCTGGGGACAAGTAGCAGCAGCATATATTGCACCGTTGCTATTTGTCCCCAGGGAAATGCACTTGCACACTTGTCTGGATGTGCCCACAGTGTTTTCTTTCCTGAAAGACTCCTGGTTCTTCACTACTCTGCATCTTGTCTTGCAATTTAATCCTGTGCAAAATGCTGCCACACCAGCATTCACCACACAGTTGTGCCCATGAAAGTATCTGAAGCTCACTTTGCCTGCTTATTTATGGTTACACAAGCTGCAAGGCATTAGAGAACCAGATGTGACCTGTTTTCATTAATATCTGAGAGAGGAAGTGTGTGAGAAACCATTCAGTTCACTGCTGGTTTTAAAAGACTTCAGTTAAACTCCTCCTTTCTCCCTGTATCCAGTCAGCAGCATAGAAACCTCTTTTTCCATTTCAGGCTTTTTAAATTGCATCTGAAAGGGTACCTGAATGTTCTTTTTTATTTGCAAGTGTAAAATGATATCTGCATGATCTGGAAAGAAGACATAAGTCTAGCACTAAGGGCAGGATCCAGTGGTGCTCAACCTCTGGCCCACAAGGCCATATTATCTAGTTCATGGGTCTCCCCACAGATTTGTAAATTTGGTGGTGGGAGCAGTGGCAGTGTTAATTGCCATTCCCCTACTGCCAAATTTCAGGCCCTGTGGGAAGACCTGCAAGCTAAATGACATGGCCCTGAATCACATGGCCTCATGTGCTGGCCCACACTGGCATGTAGTGTGGCCAGCACACAGGCCAGATCCAGCATGAAGGGTTGGGCCATGCCTGAGATCAGGCTGGTGCATGTGGGATCCAGCCCACAGACTAGTCCTTTGCCACTCATCCAGCCTGCAAGGCCAGACATTTGAGCACCATTGCAATAAAGGACTTAGGGTGTGTCTACACAAGATGCTTTACTGCACAGTAATCTACTGCATAGTAAAGTGCCACCATCTACATGTGTGTACATTTACTGCAAAGTAAATTAGTCTAGTGTGCAGTTATTTACTACCTGTAAATACAGGTAGTAAACTAACTGAGCAATAGATACTGTGCAGTAGCACATGTGTAGATGCTGACTGGGAGTAAATTTGCTCCTGGTCAGCCCCAACACTAGTGGGGCAAAATACCCCAGGATGGGGAACTACCCCAGTCCTGGTGCTACTCAGCTCCTGGCTCCCCACAGGAGCTAGGAGGCAATCAGTGCTGGGATTCAGGACCTCCCTGCTTCCTCACCCAACCCAGGGCTGGCCAGGAACAGGGGCAGCAACCTGAGCAGCCTGGGGCTGGCCAGGACTTTCCTTTCTGGGGCAGGTCCCAGCCAGCTCCAGGCTGTGCAAGGATTTCCCCACCCAGCCCAGAGCTGATCAGAAACTGCCCTTCTTCTGGGACAGTTCCCAGCCAGCCCTGGGCTGCTCAGGAAAATACTCACACAGCCTGAAGCTGGCTGGAAGATGCCCCAGAAGGAACAGCTCTGGGCCAGGTCCTGGCTGCATGGGGAAGACCTGCTGGGCACAGGGCTTGCTCCATGTGTAGGGGGCCAAGAGAGCTCTGCAGCAGCAGCTGTCTCCTGGCCCTATGCACATCACGACCCCTCCCGATGTGCACGGGGCCAGGAGACAGTTGCCACTACAGCCAGCAGAGCTCTCCTAGTCTGGTGCTCATGGGGACTAGCCCTGTGCTTCCTGCCAGCCCCTGGGCTAGCACCCAGGGTGAGCCTGGAGCTCCCCCTGACTGCTGTAGGGAGCTAGAGCAGGGCTGGAGCAGCTCTGCACTGGGCTGTTCCCGTTGGGAGCAGATTTGCTGCCAACAGGGAGCACATATAGCTGCGCTCTCCAGGAAGAATTATTTTATTGCATTAATTGCATGTGTTGATCCGTCTTTAGGCAACTAAGAGGGTGGTAATGGTGGTGCTGCTTCTCAGGATGCACATTGAGCTACTCAAGTTTATGCCAGCAGACAGTCTGCCCGTCTACTCTTACAGATAACTTGGAAGTTCACTTGAAAGCTCCCACTGGTGCTGAGTGCAGCTGCTGCTGTCCAAATGGGGTGAGCCTCTGTTATCAGGTAACAGCTGGGCTCAGGTCTTACCACTGGCTTCCTGTCCAGCTCCAGGTACAATCCAAAGATTGGGTGATGTTCTTTAAGACTATAAAGAACCTAAAAGATACTGTTTGTAAGCCCACCTTTCCCCTGTACATTGGTATACCAGAGAAGGAAATATGAGAAGCTTTTGCAGTCAATAGCTGTTTGAAAATGCTGGACTGAAGACCAGGCCTTTCTCAGTAGAAGCTCCCTGACTCTTGACACTTGCTCCCCACTTGATGGTCACCTAAGCTCACAGCTTGCAATGCTCCACAGTAGGATGTTTTCATTTCATTAGCCTTTTCTGAATTTTTGGTGCACAGTTTTCTGTAATAGTATTCCTGACAAAAGGACAGATACTTAATGCAAACCCAAACCGATAACAGTGTATACCAGAGTCTGCTCACTTGAATTTCTACACTATTGTAGCACAAAAGACCTGCATTGGTTCTGCTGCAGGTAGTGTTACCAGCTTCAGTGTTCAGAAACTACAATTCAGATTCCCAAAATGATTAATTTGAATTTGGTGGGGAAGTTTCTTTGCACCTCACTTGCCTCTTGGGGTTTTAGCCTTTGGAATTTGTTTTCTTCATGTTTTCAGGCATAGCGGGGTTCACAGTGAGGGCTAGAAAATTCCAAACGTATTGCCTTAAAACAGTGAAATGTTGAGCCCCATCATGTAGTGATATGTTAAAAACAAAACAAAACACCCCCTCCCTTCCATTTCCCTCTCCTAATGCCTGGTTTGAGATTCTCCTGCCTGATCCCACTCCACTATCCTTCATAATACATCTCTTATTGCTAAGAGTTCCATCTTTCAGATCATCCACATCTGAACAATTCCCCTGATTGCTGTACTCCTTGAGAAAATGCCCATTGCAAATGAATTTTAATTTGTGAGTCATTCAACAAACCAGTCCTGACATTTGTGAACATGCTTTGCATTCACCCAGTAGTCTGAGGGATTTCCATATTGCAGTGGGAGCTGTGAGGCCAGCACATGTAGCACATCCAAGGTAGTTTTAATTTAACTAGAGGAGGTAAGAATTGCAACAAAGATGTCTTTCTACATTTCACCAGCAATTCCACTACAAATCCGAAGTGCCCAAGAGAGTTATACAGTCCTGACTAGAGTCTGTACCTTCCTATTTCTGTTACAATTCTTCCCTGGGCTCACTAAATTAAAGATAGCTTAGCTATGCCTATACATGGTGTAAAGGCACCTCCCAGTTGCAGGGTTGACATAGCCTTGATTAATAATCCTCAGCCTGCTTTACACATAGTCCATTCATAGCTTACTGTTTTCACTGTGTCCCTCATCATCGATGTCCTATAGTATTGTTTCTGCTGTGAACCCTTAGGCTGGGAAATAAATACTAGCAGATAAAGAGAGAACAATGTACATATGGCAGAGATTTTTTGGATGAATTAATACATGTTTTGGGAAAAACCTCATGACTATAAATACTCTTAAATTCAACAATACTACAAAGCTGTGAACAAAAAGTTACCTGGAACCCAGGTATTTAAACATGAAATTTAATCATGACACTGCTGCTTAAATTTTCAACCAGCTCTACTTTTGTCTCTAAATATTTCACTTTGTACCAACACCTCCTTTGAGTGGTGTAGTAAGAACGCTTCTCAATTTTAATCAGCATCAGTCTTACAGGCAGGGAGTAGTGTCTGTAGGCAATACCTTGAGTATCTCCAAAAGAAATATGAACTCTATCTTTCCTTTACAGGAAGGCATATAAAATAGGTATTGTGTGTTAGATTATTTGCCAGCCTAAAAATATGTATTTCCTATACAAATATAATGTCTTCATTGTTTGGTAATTCCCATCCCACTGCCATTATGCTGGTGCAATGTAGGGATCCTGATCATATTGTATGTTTTGAATGGGGCACCTCAAAAGTAAGAATCACTTCTTCTGGCTGTAATTTTGATAGTCTTCTTCAACTATCATTGAAATCAAGAAGGCCATCTGCAGAGCCAGTTGTCCCTGGAATGGAGTACGGGTATCAAAATTTGGCCTGTAGTAATTATAATCACTTATAAAATGATGGACTTTTCAACTATTTTACAAGAGATGGAAATGAAGGGGTAAGGAGGTAGGAAAAGCTACCCCTAGACCATAAGGCTAGGGACAGAAGTTACACATAAACCAGTTTAAGTAAGCGGAAACTGGCTTAACCTTGTAACAGAACATAAGTTCACTACACATAAACCAGTTTCAAAATGATTGAAACCAGTTTGAGATAAACCTGGTTGAATGTGGTATCCGACTTAACTGATAGAGCTCACACTGGTTTATGGAACTTCTGTCCCAGACCCCTTCCTGGTTTAAGTTAAACCAGAGTCCCCCAGCATCCCAGCATGCTCTGCAGCCCTGGGCAGGGCTGTGCTGTCTGCTCCAGTGGATCAGGGCTGGCCCCACCCCTCTGCTCCCTAGCATTGCACCTGCAGGCAGATGCTGGCTCCCCTAAGGCAAAGGGAGCAAGGAAGAGATTTATTCCTGCCCCCCCCCTTATCACACTAGCATGGACCTGCCAAGCATTTCTTCGGTCACTGCTCCAGCAGTGGGGATGTGGCCAGGCCCAGCAGTAGCCTGAAGTGAACTGACCAGGAAGGGGATTTAATTCCCCTCTCCCTGTCCCACGAGCACAGACCCGAGCAGGAGTCCACCTGGCACTCCCCCCTCACTGCTGTAGCAGCAGATGCAGAGGTGTGGCCAAGGCCAGCCGGCATGGTGCCCTGAAACAGAGGGGACAGGGAAGGGGTTCATTCCCCACTCTGCCCCCAGGGTACCACAATGGAGTCTGCCTGCCCCAACCACTGCCGCTGCCAATCACTCTCTGTGCAGGGTGAGCAGCAGAATAAGCCCCCTCCCTGTCCCCTTTGCCAGATGCCAAACAGAGGAGGGAAATAAACCCCACCCATGCCCCAGCGCCTAAGGTGGCTGTGCTGGCCAGCCTCTGGCCATGCCCCCGCCCCTGCCACTGGAGCTGCAAGGGGGCAGGGACTGTGATGGGGGCAGCAGACCCTCTCTTGGTATCCCAGAGCAAAAGCCTCTTCTCAGCAAGTGGGGAGGGGGGAGCATGGTGCGGGTGGGGCGGTCAGAGATGCCGCAGACTGCATGGGGAAAGTGGCAGCATCGGGGCTTGCAGGGGTGTCTATAGACACCCAAGCCCCCTTAGTGCTGCTGCCACTTGCCCCGCGCAGTCTGCAGCAGCTCTGACCACCCCACCCTGCTCCTGCCCCCACCCACAGCATGGACCCCCACTGGGAAGAGGCTCTCATACCAGGACACCAGGAGAGGAGGTGCTGCCCCCATCATGGTCCCTGCCCCCTCACCACTCCAGAGGCAGGAGCGGAGGCACTGCCAGACGTCAGCCAGCATGGCCCTTTTAGGCGCCAGGGCATAGACAGGCTTTATCTGTCCCCTCCCTCCACGGGGTGAAGGGGGCAGGGAGGGGGCTTATTCCATCACTTACCCCACGTGGGGAGTGATAAACGGCAGTGGCAGAAGCACAATCAGGGTTGGCAGACCCCGCTGCAGTCCCCCAGGGGCAGAGGGTGCAGAGGGGGGAATACACCCCCTCCCTGCCCCTCTGCCTCAGGGGGCCATGACAGCTGGACTTTAGGTGGACCCCTGCCCCTGCAGCAGCAAGGGGGGAGCAACAGGCAGACCCTGGCTCAGATGTGTGCCAGTGGGACAGGGACTGGGGAAATAAACCCCCTCCCTGGCCAACTCACTTCAGGCTACTTCCAGTAAGCCACCCCCTCTCCCTCCTCCTCTTCCCCACCCCCCAGCTTCCCTGCAGTGGAGGCCTGCTCTAGCATCCCCCAGCTCCTGGCCTGAGCAGCTGCAGGCATATGCCTGCATTTCTCAGTCCAGAGGGTATGTCTATTCATTTGCAAATTGGTTCAATCTAGGCAGGTTAGACTACCCTGCAAAATATTGAATCACTTCAGGCTCTGGCTTTTTGAATGTCTATCCCTAGCCCAAATGTTCTCATATCTAACCTTGAGTCTAGAATGAAGTGCAAATCTTCATTGTCTTCAGTTAATTAACAGACTTGGTCAATGAAATTTTTAAAAACTTTTCTTTATTTTTCACTTCACCATAGGAATATCGCTGAAACATTTCTGGAAACACTTTTTTTTCTTCAAATGTTATGTATCATTTTAAACAGAATTTTAAACCACTGGCCATTACCAAGATAAAAACAAAGTGCATGAAAAGATGAACAGAAGAATTTATTTGTTGTCTTCCCTGCTGGTAATCTAGAAGGGAAATGAAAAAAGGATTATGTCATAAAGCACAATAATGTATTCTAAAGTTGTGTGTGCCATATGTGAGGTGACAAATCAACCATTTGGGACAGTAACTGTGCAGTTGGGTTAAGAGTCCATTTGCAATTAGGCCTGTTACAGATGGATCTGGGGAAAATCATTCTGTGGCTATATACCATGCAGACAGGCCTACTATGTTATGGATAGACTGTCATGATCCTCCTGGTAACAGCTGAGCACCTCCCCAACATTTATTTTACCCTCCCCATGTCCCAATGTGGTTGGGTCAGGATTCTAGAGATGAACCCTGTGATTAACCCTCCCACCTCAGCGAAGAGGTGCTTGCAGGGGCAGATTCAGGATTTACTAAAGAGGGATGCAACACACCACCCCTTAGACCATGAGGAATGGTCTGAAGAATGGCAAAGCACGTCTGGAGCCCCTGGGTCAGATTGGGACTGCGGGGAGCTGGGCATGGAGTGGGTACATGAAGGTGGGCGGAACCTGCCCCCCAGTGATACCACTGTCTCTATCCCCTGCTGACCTAGGACGGTAGGAGCCAAAGCTGCTCTTTGCCTGCTGCAGCCAGGGGCTGTTGGGAACAGGTGTCGGGGGTACCAGGCTTGGCCAGGGACAGTGGCAGCAACACACAGGCTCCACCTTCCAGGCTTTGCTCCCTGCCCACCCCATTCCCCTCCACCCCCCAGTGAGTCTGGCTCCCTGCACAGCTGTTCTCTCCAGCACAGGGCAGGAGTCACTCGTGAGCTGCTGTAGGGAGATCCCCTATGCCTGCATCAGCCAGAGAGAACAGTGGTGGTAGGGAGCAGGTTCATCCTCGTAGAGCCTGCATTTAGGAGACACCTACGGGGGGAAGGGAAAAGCAGAGAGCAGGTGCTGGAAAGAGGAACCTGTGCACTGCCACTACTGACCCCTTCTGAGCCTGACACCCCACAGAGCTGAAGGCTGTGGCTGAAGCAGAGCAGGAGCAGCTCTTGGACTCTTTCTGTACCCAGGTCAACCCAGGACAGGAACAAAGGAGAGGGGGAGGGGCTGTCCACCCCTCCCTTCCCCCCAGATCTGCCCCAGGTGACTGTACTTATGATCACATAAGAGTTAGAGGCAGAGTCAGGGCTTTTTCTGATAGAGTAATGTTCTTCCTTATAGCAAAAATGACAAAACTGCAACCCAAAGGGAGGTAGTATCTCTCTGTCCTCTTTTTATTCACTGCCCTGCACCCTGGGATCCTGATCCACAATCTAGGAACATGGCCTCTATAGTTACACAAGCAGTTCACCAAAAGAAGCAGGTACATATCCAACCATGATCCCATTTCCTCTGAAGGAGGAATGCACAGTACATAAATACAGTTTTTCTTACCTGCCATACTTTAGACTCCAATTCCTAGGATAGCTCTACTTTCAACAATGAGGTTTCCGCCCTGGGAAAAAAAGATTAAAAATATTTGTGAGAGACAATCATTGGGAATAACTGATAAAGATTTTAATCAAGAAGCTTCTGTGTTCTTTAACTGCTGAGACCTTGGTGACATTGAAGGTCAGACTATATCAGTGGTTCTCAACCTTGTTAGACTAACAGCACCTCTCAGAAAATACCACCTCTTAGATTTCACTTATTTTTTGACTACAGAAAAATAATAGAGCGATTCTGCTGCTGCAAAGAACTCATGAAGACCACAACAGGATGTTTTTAACACTATGGATTCCTAGTTGAAATCTCTTGGTTCATCTTGTACATCTTGCTTGTACACCTAATTGTGCTAACATTATGTGGCACCCTGCAGCACCTTTGAAAGGATCTCAAGGCACCCCAGGGTGCCATGGTGACCTAGTCGAGAATCCCTGGACTAGATGGTGCCTCCCTCCTCTAGAACACACGTTTCTAGAGAAACTATTTTCCAAAATAGATCAGTCAAATGAAATCCTTTCCTGGCCTGACTGATATGCTACCACAGTCATACCTGGCTAATGAGTAGCAAAGATACCAAATCCATGATAATACTAATCTTCTGACAAACTTATTGGTGCACACCCAGACAGAATTGTCTTGTGATGGCTGCACCATTTGATTAAGATGCAGATATCCACATCCTCCATGTATGCTTTCTTTGAATCAGGAGTAAAGCCTGATCCACGAAAATAGATGGGGCATACCTCTTCACCAAAGCAGGTATCGTGGTCTTCTTTCTTGCAGCACTTATCTACCATTTCTTTAAAACCTGCGATGATTTTTTTCAGTTGTTCATCAGTCATAGTGGGCTTGCGTTTAATGAGGTTGACAAGCAATCTGGAATGAGAGCAAAACATAATTAACACAGTTGACACTAATTAGTCTGACTTGTAGGTGTGTGATATTGCATTTCCCTAAGGCCTCTGATGAGCCTAGGCCTACACAGGGATTTTAGAAATGCCCAGAGCAGCATATTCTCTTGAGTTCTGCTCTTCTCAACATGGACTTGATCTAGTGAAACTGCTGGGAGTCTTTTCATTAAGTCCAATGGGGTTTGCAGTTGTCCCTGCACGTTGAGTATAAGAAATGCTGCCCCCAAACAAAGCTTAGTCTAAATCAGGGGTCAGCAACCCCTGGCACATGTGCCAGAGCATGGCATGAGAGGCCATTTTGCTTGGTATGCCACAGCTGGCCCAGGTTCTGGGAAGCTGCCTCCAGCCACAGATGCAGCAGGTGGTGGGAAGGCTGCAAGCCCTGCTGCAAGCAGTCCAGGCTCTGTGGCAGGCAGCAGCTGCAGGGAGCCAGGGGACTACAGACAGCTGCACCAGACTCCAGAACCCCAGCTGGGCTCCATGGCAGCAGCAGCTGCACGCACACCTTGGGGTGCATGGCTGGAAAGGGGTCAGGGGCAGCACTGACCCTGGCCCCTTGCCCACTATGCGACCCAAGGCATGTGTGTAGCCACCACCATCACAGCGCTGGGGCTCCGGCCCCCGGTGCAGCTGTTTGCCTCCTGGCTGCCTGCTATAGCTGCCTAGAGCCCAGGCCAGCTATGACAGGCAAGCCAGGAGACTGCAAACACCTGTACCAGATTGCGGTTGGGCTCCAGAGCCCCAGCTGGGCTCCGTAGCAGTGGCAGCTGCATATGCCCCTAAGGGCAGACAGCAGGGGAGGGGCCAGGGTTCTGCTGCTCCCACCCCTTCCCAATCACATGCCCCAAGGCGTGTGTGCAGCCACTGCCACAGAGCCCAACTGGGGCTGCAGTTCCCAGTGCAGTTGTTTGCAACCTCCCAGCTGCCTGCTACAGCCAGCCCGGGCTCTGGGCAGCTGTAGTAGGTGGTGGGCAGACTGAAAACAGCTGTACCAGGGTCTGCAGCCCTGGCACCAGCTCCATGGCAGCAGCACCTTCACACACACCTCGGGGCACACAGTGTGGGAGCAGCCAGGGCAGCACAACCCCAGCCCCTCCCCTACCACCTGCCCAGAGGCACACATGCACTCACCACCAACAACAAGGATTGGGCCCCTCATGACTCCCCTGCCATCTATCTCTGCCATGCCAAGTCAAGGCATGGGTCAAAGTTGGGGTGTTTTTGGTCATCTGACCAAAAACATTGCCAGCCCATGATCTAAATAATCTCCAATCATGTCTGCTTCTATGCTGCCTGTGACTCCAGCTTCACTGCACTTGTTGTCTACTTCACTTGTCCTTTCACATTGGCACAAACTACAAAAGGATCAAGAAAAGCCTTCTTGAACTTCTTCTGCAAAGTTACCACGTGCTTTAAAGTAGTTGTGACCATGTCTGTCAGGAAAATAAGATGATAACATTGATGATGACCAATAAAGAGAGAGATCATCTGCCTTCCCATGTTTCTCATGCAGTTCACTAGCTCTGACTGAATACTCAAGCAATCCTACCTTAACTATCTCTGTGCTAAAGTATCTTAAAGCCTATGGAATCCTAAAACAGAGACTTCTTAACTCCATTTTCTCCCTGGAAAACGAACAAAGCCACAGGAGTTCACTGCAAAGAAAATAAACTGGACTCTTAGAAACTTCTCAGTGTTTTTGGGATGAGTCACATTTAGAGTTGATGTAAAGTGAGCTATGGATTATGCCAACTCAGGAGCTGGCCCACTAAACTCTGCAGGGATAACTGTAGTCAACACACTAATTATTTGAAATTAGCCAAAGATGTTTTAAGTTTTGCTGTTGTGATTATCTGCTAAAGCAGTGCTATGATAATTTTCTATGCACAGTGAGAATTTGTGTTTAATTTGGAACCACTTTTAATTAGGATATTCTGATTCTATGATTTTCAGAAGATTCGTAGTAAAAACAAAGATCTTACTTAAGCTGATTTTCTTGTTGTGTTGCAAGAGGATCACTGCATAAGTTCTCACCGAAGTCAAACATGTCTGGGTTGAGTGGAGGAGGCACATAGTTTTCATCCACGCCCAGTTTGGTAAAGCATGGTATCCTGTTAGCATAGGAGGCACTACAGCAGTGGGCAACTTGATCATTTACAGGTATAGTCTTCTGTGTCTCACACATTTCTTGAAACACCATGTCCAGCTGAACACAAAGGGAGAGGAATAAAGCAAAGGTCACAACACTTTTGGCTTGAACATTAACAAGAGTAATAAATGTATCCATGCCCCAAATTGTACAGTCTATGATCTGTGAGCTTCCACTATTCCTGAAGCAAAGCTCCAAGGTGAGCACAAAATAAAGACGTCGTACATGCAGTTATTCTGAAATTCTTCATAATGGCATAAAGATATAGTCTTGAGGTAACTTTGCTGGACTTTTTGAAGGGCTCTTGGTTGGACTTTTTGAAGGGTTGTTGGCTGGAGTCTTTCCAGGAGTCTTGGCTGCAGGTTTTTCTGGAGTCTTGTCTGCTTTCTTAAAGAGACAGTCCAAAGAAGTTTGGACAGATGTTCTCCAGGGAGATGAGTGACACAGCCAACTTGTTTGCTGGAGTGGTGTCGAAGGACGTCATAAAGTTGAAACAGTGTGCCAATTTATAAACGTCGTAAGTGTGAAATGTTGTAACTTGAAACATTGTAAGTCGAGGACTGCCTATAGATGTTGGGCACAATGAAGTGGTTCAGTTTATCACTACCTTTTGTAATGGCCACAAATTTGAGTATCTGTGGCACAACAGAAGATAGGGATGTCTATCTATTTGGCTTCATTTTGTACCCCCATAATTTTTTTTATGGAGGCACAAAGGTGAGGTCAGCTTCCATGCGTACAGTCTGAAGACAGCTCTGCTTATTTGACATGGCCTTTAAACACTTCCTGCAGTCAGTCTTTGGAAAAGCATTATTTTATTAAAGCTCTTGTGATAACTAGCATTTCAGGGCTGAGTATGGAAAGTATTCATCTTGCAGAAAGGTGATATCATTTTTCATGATCTACAGTTAGTCTGCCCTTCAGCTGGAGTACATCAATGTTGGTTTCAGCTGATCAATTTTGGCTTCTTCCGACTACATATCTAGCCTTGAACATTTTCTTTTACTATTAAACTTGTTCCACATTGAGATTTTATTCCACTAGTTTCACAAATTGTATCAGTTTTCACCAAATTATGACCACATCTAGGTCTATATCTAAGTCCCACATCTAGGTCTAGGACTTGCTCAGAAATGCTATAACTTTCTTATTTTGAAAATGTTAAGGCTATTGAAGTGCATTAAATAAACACATAGGCAGACAAGATTCCTTGGGTGAATTTGATATCTTTTATTAGACCAACCCAAATGGTTGGAGAATAGTTATTAAGCAAGATTTCGAGTTCAAAAACCCTTCGTCAGACTAAGGAAGTTTCAGCAGTTGGTGTGTGCTCTTCCTGGATGGTCCTTAGACCAACACAGCTACAACCTACACCCCTTAAATAAGCACAGTTTTTCTTTAATGGATTACTTAGTACTTCTCAACTGAAAAAAAACAAAACAGCCAGAGATTCAATCCAAATTAATTTGGGTTTTATTTATTTCAGAGGAACAAAAGCCAAGGTAGGATATAATTTTAGCCTGTAGTAGGACGCTGGACTTTAAGGTCCCTCCTAATCCAACTTTTCTATGAAAAATAAAACTGACATCAATGGGAATGGCTTTGGGTGCCCAGCTTCCTTGAATATGGAGGAATTGTGGATGTAGGGGCTGATTTTGAGGCTGCTATATTTGAAAATATTGACCAAAGTTTCCAGTGCATCATACATTGTCTCCTTCAAAAATCCATAGCTATTTTGTGGACAAAATGGCTATTGACAGTAGGTTCAGGCAGATTTCATAAAAAACTACTGGTGAAGTACAAAGAAAACCTGCTGAAGAGGATACAGAGAGAAAGAAAGAAGTCTACTCACATATCCCTCACCACAAGGCATACGTCTGTTTTCAGGTTCCTGGCAGCATTTGACACCAACTAATATCATTTTCTTTGCAACTTCAAGCAATGTTTCTGTTGGTACCTGAGGCATTTTCTTGGTGTAGCGGGTAAGAACCCTGAAGTCACAAGAGCCCACACTGAATGATGACTGTTGAACAAAATCTCAGCAGCAAATCACCAAGGTAGGCCAGTTTGAGAAAGTACAATTCAGTCTGTCCAAAGCAGTACTAACTTTTCTCCATTTCAGCAGGGACAGCAGCTGCAGCAAATAAATCCCACCCTCCCTATCCTCCTAATGTGGCCCATCTCTTCATACTACCTTTGAAGCTCTTTCATCCCAGCACTGGGATAATGGCTTTTTCTAAAGTGCCAGCTGAACATGGGGGTATGCCAGTGGCAATGCATAGGGGATGTACGGGGGTACACATGCACCCCCCGAGAGCACTGGTGCACCCCCTGACATGCTGCGTACCCCCCTTGCTGGTGCCCCCCCTGCAAGTGCCGGCCATGGAGTGGGAGCACCCTGGCCACTTCCAGAAGCCGGTGAGATCAGCCATGGAGGGGATCCCCCACCCCAGTCAGTGAGATCAGCTGTGGGGGACCCCCCCGGTCACTGACTGGTCACTGGGGGGCATGTGCCCTCCCCCTCCCCCCAAATAAGGTGGCACCAGTCACCCATAGGTTATGCCATTGTTCTGCTTGTCCATGCCTAGGACATTTCACCTTTACCAAATTCAAACATTTATGATTTAAATAAGAAGCTACTTTTCAGAAGCTACATACACTTGTAGGAATTCAAATTCTCCTTGTTTAAGAAGGTCACAGTTTGCCTTTATAAGGTTTTCAGTCTCTTGGATGTGATTTTGGAATTCTTCTTCCTGCCAGGAAATATAATGCTTGTTAGTAGCCTATTATATAAGGTGACACACCCTTAAGAGTGGCACACTCTGCTCCCTTCCAAACAAGTTTACATCCAGTGTAGCTGCTTTTTGCTTCTGTTAGTTCTAAGGCATGGTTCTGGCCTTTATAATTATAGCAACTGAGAATCCTATCATGTTCTTATGGACTAGTTGGCTAAGTATATACTATTGGTAGGCTGCAAGGACAGATATGGGAGGTCATGACTAGAATGACCTGCCCCTGAATGTTCCTGTGGGCCAGGCAGTATCCTACCTGGCACCTCAGTAGGATCTCTGCTAGACACATTACCCAGTACACAAACAGTATATATATAGCCACCTTAATGCTGTGCTGCAGGCAGGGTTATTAGCTCTAAGCCATGTGCCCTACTCCAATATGGGAGGTCATACCTATAGAATTAGTCCAGGTAAGTCTGTACAGTGCTACCTCATGCCAACATAGGACTGCACTAATTTCAGATTTCGTGCAATGACTAAAGATGGCCATGGATTCAGAGGAGCTGAGAAACCATTATTGTAATGTCATTACCCTCACAGGACCCCCTATATAAGGTAGGGTAGTTTTCCTAATATACTGATGGAGAACTGAAGCAGAAGGAGCCCAAATGACATGCCCAAAATCTGTGGCAGAGCAAAGCATTGCACCCACTGTCATGATGACTCACAAACTAATGCTACTACCATGGTATTGCCCTTCTCAGGAATGTATTCCACTATTCTTTGCAATTTGCAATGTGTCTGTTATTCAAAATAATGTCACAGTGTCTGCAGAGAGAGGTAGTTAACCACATTAGCCTGAAACTAGGCAAAAGGCAGACCAGATTTCCACCTTATAGGCTAACTAAATCAGAGATGTATAGCATGAATGATGCCATAGTCTCTTCTCTATGTGAATACTCTGTTACCAAGGTATTCATAGTTCTTTTTCTCTTATTCTGTATTGTAATTTTTCTAGCTTCAATTTATTCCCTTTGGATCTTGTTAAAAGTGTATAAAGTAAAACTGTTTTTACCTTCTGAAACTCCATTTGAATGCTGTCTCACTTTAAAATATGTGCCTACTTATTCTGTAGGGTCTTTGGCACAGAAATTATATATTTGTACGTTCATGATTCTAATACACTTTTGTAGCTCTGGAGACTACATTCTTAACATCGCCAAGCTAAAAGTTAGTAGAAAAATAAGCTTCTCCACAGCTGGCCCTGAACTCCCAATCAGAGAAGCCATCTCAGAGTCAGCAGATAGTTCTTTCCCTGTGCTCAGTGAATTTTTGGCCTCTCTGCAGAAGTTACTGGCCCAGATATCTCTGAGGCTGCTTTAATAATGTGGGTGCATGTTTATTAGGAACTTGACTATGGCCATCATGTTATTTTATGTATGCTACTCTACCTGTCCAATTGTAAGAGATTTACTGGAGGTAAATCAGTTCATTATAGTTCACTATCTAAACACTCTTTTTTTTTCTATTGTGTGAATGAATAGTGGAACCTACCGCTTTTCCATAACATTGAGAAGAGTTTTCAGTTTTGCAACACTTTTCCAGGAGGTCTTCATATTTCTTAGCAAGCCTCAGAAGCATTGGAGTAGAGAACTCTTGGTGCCTTCTTGAATAGTCATAGAGAAACCTGTAACATTTAAAAGCTGCCAGCATTAGAAAACTGAAGAATAAAATAGATACAGCTTCTCCAATGAGCACTGTCACTAAGTGCCTGCTCTTTTGATATAAGCAAGTTAGATGGACAACAAGATATGAAATGGGTTTTGTCTTTTTAGCAGCATCTCTTGACAATTGTAAGGAAGTATCCTTCATCTTGGGAGAAGTAACCACAACTCTAATAAAATATATTTATTTTGGGGATGCTTATGATAGCTGCTTAGACATCAAAGTGTTGCATGATTTTATCATTATCTTTGAGCATAGATTATGATGATCTGAAATGCAGAGTAGTAGATATTGTGAATATGATCTTGTTTAAGGCCTGTTCAAACTCCCTTTTCAGTTCACCTCAGTGAAAGATGGACCAGTCTCTTAAGCCAGTTTTCACACCCATATGACTCAACTGGCTTGAATGGATCCATTCCCAATTTACACAAATATAAGTGAACTCCAGGCAAAATCCTTAATCTTAAAAGTTCAATGCACTAAAACCAGAAAAGGGACTCATGTTCTGATTAACTGTGTGTAGCATACTCTCTGTATCAGTTTCTCAGCAGGAGTAAAATGACATCCATTCATAGCAATCACTAGTAGAAGATCAAGCTCTCATAATTTAGGCATTTGAATGGATCTAATTATTGCCTGCCAGTCCAGCTACCTGTGTACAAACATAACAAGCTGGATGTAAGAATGTGCAACGTTTGTATTACATACTCTCCCATGAACTTATTGTGCCCTTCCTCAAAGTGTTTGCACACATCTGGATCTTGCATGTATTTCTCAGCTATTGGAGGCAAGTCTGCAGGTTTGTCATCAAATTCTGCTTCAACAACACACTGACATTTCTCCACCAGTGGCTTCTTGCAACATTCTCTGATGGTACTAGAGAAGGCCTCTTGGTTGGAACAGATATGTTCCACAATTTGTGCCTGCAAAAGGTAGAATATAACACCAGTTAAAAGGCATTTTGGCTATTCTTTTTCTTACCCTTTCAAGGTTCAATTTAGCACTGCTCCTACCCTTTTCTAAGAAAATGTGTGACCCCCAGAGATGTTTTTCAGGAGGCAGAAATCAGTAAAGCACAGTCTAGAGCTGATAGAGCACCAGGGTCTACTGGGACAATGACTTTCCTGCAACTCTGAATGGCTCACCTTGTGGAAGGCTATCCCATCCCTTAGTCTTTGGAAGTTAATGGGGCGGGTGAACAGATTCAGCAATCTTCAAGTCTCCTTTACTCTGCCAACCTATGCTGTCCAATGTAGGATGTGTCAACTACCACTACATGGTCTAGTCCTGGATACTACTGGCTTGTGGGTCTGCAAGGTACGCACCAGTCCATGCAGACAGGCATTTTGCAATAAATCGGAGAGCGCACACTCATGACTGGTACTGCACTCCTTGCCAAGGTGAACTGCCCTGTAAAGCTGAAAAGCACTTACTGCAGGAGTATTGTTAAACTGGTACTGGCAGTTCCCTTCAAAATTTGGTCTAAAAAATTATGCTTTGACTCTCCCTCATGACCCAGAAATAATACTCTGAACCTCCTCCCTCCCTATCTTTATGGCTGAATCTAAAGTGCAGCACTGTACAGAGAGGGCAGGGGCAAGAGTTTTCTGCTACTGCAGTGATTCTCAATATTTTTAAGCTCAAAGCATTCCTTGTTAGGCTCAAGACATCCCTCCATAACTTATGTGTATTGAGCAGCATCCCATCAAAAAATAATATATTTATTACACTGCTTATCACTTTGCAGAGGGACTGGGCAGTGCCCCAGCCTGCTCTTATCTGTTTATCTCCTCATACCTGCCCTTTTTGTTCACACTATGTGGCATGCTTCAATAGAACTTGCAGTTTCCTGGTTGACAGTCCCTGGGCTACTGGGTTCCTTGAACCCCCCAGTGCACTGCAGTGTCTCAAGATGCATCATCTGTTTCCCTTGGTTTGATGTACAGATTTGAGCTTGACAAGGTCCAACAGGCAGCTTTTATTCAAAGTGATACCTTCTGTTTATGGACTACAACCAGAGCCAGTAGAAAAATGACTCATTTGAAATTATGGAAGGACTCCACTTATACTAGCTATGGCCATATGCACACGACACTTTAAAGTAGGTTTAAAGTGGGTTAAATGCCTTTTGCACTGTTTTAATAGCACTACTGTTTGCACATTCAGTGGTGTATTGAGTGTTAATTCCAGCCGCTGTAGCACATTCAGCGGTGTAATGCACCTTAAATGACTTTGGGACGTAGCAAATGACTTCGGGGCACTGCAAAGTAAAACACCTCCAAGGAGTTTTAGCTTCCTACCCTACAGCCACAGAGGAAAGCACAGGCTCCGTGAGGCTCAGGGGCTGTACAGGCAGACCTTGCAGGCAGAATGCCAGCAGCCTGGGAAGGCAGGGTCCACAGAAGAAAGAAAAAAAAAGCGGTGAGCCTGAACTTTTTTTTTGTCCACCAGAGCCTGCCTGCCTGCCTGAGCTGTGCGGGGGCCCAGTGCTTCCTTCCACAGCTGTGGTGCCCCCTGGGTGCCTGGCAGCCCGAGCCAGGTGCCTGTGGGTGGGTGCCACCTGGGGGCGGGGCCACCGCTGCTGTGCAGGGAAGCACCAGACCGCCACCCCCCCCACACCTACAGCTCAGGGGCTGCTCTGCCCGCCAGTAACTTGCGCTCCCCTACCCACTGCTGGAGAGGCAGTTAAGGATCGGGGTCCGACAGAAGTGTATACAACACAGGGGTTTACTTCACCCTAAATTGAAGCGGTGTTTTTAAAAAACCACCGCTTCAATTTAGGGAGAATTAAACCCCCATGTCATGTACAACCCACCTAAGGATCTAGCCCTGAACCTATAAGAGATAAGGATGTAGCCACTCAGTCCTGGAATGTGAAGATGAAGAGCTGTAAGTAAATAGGCAATAAGAGATGGCATCCATCCCAGTTCTTCAACTATGTCAATGCTTTAAAAAATAAATAAATAAAGGAACCTACCCGGTCATCCATGCACTCTACCATGTCACCATCACAACATTCCTTGTGTTCATCAGAAATATCCTTTGCTGTTTTGTAAATCTCTGCAAATGGAGCCTTTGGATATTTTTGGCTAATCAAAGCAAGAGTGCTGGGGAAACAGATAAAAATCAGAAACACCTCTGTCTGATGGAAAGCTCAGCATTGAAAACAAAAGTTGCAAATCACTGAAACTGAGGTTGCTCTAAATTATGGGGCTTTGACAATTTTTTTTTTGTACTTAGCAGCTTTAAATTGAGGTTACCAGTCTCTCTCAAAGATGCTGTAGATAAACCTCAACTTGCGAGCCTTGTTGTAGGGCTCACTGAAAGAAATCAGTCTTGTGTTTACACAGGAGGTCAGACTAAATCAGCAGAAAGACCCCATTGGACCCTAACAGCACTAAAATTGAGAGACTGTTCTGCAATGCATAATATGCTCATTGATTCCAGGTTTAGAGTCTGGGTTTGTTTAACTGTTCACACAAGTGCTCAACTTCATATTCGTATTATAAAAAGAGATATTTCCTCTGCAATTTCTTAGTCGGTCTAACAAAAGTATCATCTCTGAACCAAGAGTTCTAGAGTTTTGCATTTCTTTTTGTCTCAGACCAACACGGCTACCAAATACACCCCCAACCTCATATTTTTGAGTTATCACATGTAAGATTC
Organism: Alligator sinensis; assembly: GCF_000455745.1. Classification (NCBI taxonomy): domain Eukaryota; kingdom Metazoa; phylum Chordata; order Crocodylia; family Alligatoridae; genus Alligator; species Alligator sinensis. The sequence continues at coordinate 1,644,732 of NW_005841912.1, forward strand.
ACATGTAAGACAAATTTGACAATATGTGTATGGAACACATCAAAATATCTGATTCTGAGGCAAATTACATAATCTTACATAAGGCCACAGCTGCCACGAAGTGAGTTGTACTCTAAAACTGTTTGTTTTCCTCCAGATAGTTAGCTTTCCATTAACAATCCCCGTCAGCAAAGAATATGCACTTTTCCCCTTTGCTGCCTACGAAAACTAAGCTGCAATTCTATTACACACTGAAGTAAATGGGTCTTGTGTTCAGACAGCACTGCAAGAACAGGCCCAATTTTGGCAAAAGAGTGGTCTGGTTTCATCTTTATGCAGAGTAAAGAAAAGCTTCTGGAATTGAAATTCTTCTGGCATTATTATGAGGGTGATCCTCAAACCCAGTAAGTGCAAGGGAGTTACACAGATACATCAGAGAAAGGTATCAGAAGTGAACATTCATGATTTTAGGACAACCAGTTTATTTTGTTGTAAAATAGTGGCAAGGACACTTACTCTGCCTGGAAAGATCTCTCTCCAAATGTCTTCAAGACTCTACAATTATATCTGTGTATCTTGTAAACTTGCCTGGTTCTGTCCTTTAGGGCAGTGACCTAGCATAGAAGAAGCAACTTGTGAGATGAAGTGGTCACACTTAATGGAAGAAACTTAGAAACTCCTAGAGCTTTTGCCTGATTAAATGGTGAGAGACCAAGCACCAACAGTTCTTATACAAACTGCTGGATTGTAAATGGCTAACTGTTGGCATATATGTCTGTGTACAAACACTCTCTCTCACTTTCTCTCTGAGTTGCACCTTGCACTGCAACTAAGTATTCCTAATGTTTTCAATGAAACTACACAGCCCTAAACTTTTAGGGCATCAGGTCAATCTGTCTTACACCCAATCAAGCTGAAGCCACCAGGGCCTGGGTACAAATGAAGACACAACCTAGCCCATAACATTCAAAATACAGAAAGGCCTAGACGGCAATTTTTACCAGAAACCCTATGTAGAGGGACATTTTTTTGCTGGTCTACACCAAGCAAATTTGTATCTCTAGTCCATGGACACTCAGTGCAAACAGAGCAGAACCAGGTCTCCATCCATTACCTGGTTCCTCCCACCCACTCCCTGTTCACCAGCTTGAGGCAGATGGTAATAGGATCACAGTTCCTGTTTACTCCTGCATGTCTGGACCAAATTTGTGGAGATGACTTCCAAGGATGTAAAGGAATATTTATTTCTTTTGCACATGTGCACTGACAAGGTTCCCTGCTATCTTAGCTTAGATGATTACTCCAGGACCTTTCCCTTGCTACTTCTGAGCAATGCTAATAACTGGTAGACAAAACAGGCTAAAAAAGGGACATAAAACTATGGAGGGTTTTTTTAATTTTTGTTTGGGGGGGGTTGTAGAAAATATATCCCTTTTTCATGAGAAATTTCATGTGAAATTAGTAGAATGTGAAATGTCTTTAACTATTTTTGCAGCCTAGTCTGTTGCAACTTGCCATTTCAATTAAGTAGTTTTCTGTGAAAGATCGAGTGCATGTTAATACAAGACTCCATTTGTAGTATGACAAACTTTCACACAAATAATAAAAATTGTCATCTACCACAAATTGTAATGTTGCACTGAAATCAAAGTACTTTCTGAAATTTTCAGAAATAATGACAGTTCTGGGCAATGAGATAGTATTGTGAAAACCCTTGCAAGATTTTTCCAAGCTATGTAAAGATTTTCCTTGTCATTTTTATACTCCACTAACTTTATTCCCTGTGATCTGTCATTCATGTGTACAGGTCAAAAAAGAGCCTAACGAGTATGAGTACTATGCAGGAATTGTGAGAGTGATCAGGAAGGCTTTTGTTCTAATTTTGTTTTAATTCCAAGCTTCTAAGTTATCGAAAACAACTATGACAGAAAGAAACTTAAATACTCATAAAGAACCCGACAGTTTTTCTTACACCTAAATTTGTAAAACAAACAATTCTGCAGGTCAGAAGGTAAATGTTAGTGTATAAGCAATATACCGCTTGGTGTTTTACATGGAAAATCTGAGTACCTTTTCATCCAAACAAGCACCAATGTCAGTTCTTGCACAACAGGTTTCAACTGCATGCTCATAGTCAATAGACAAGGCAAGAATTGTAGGGGCATAAACAAAAGGAAATCTTCTTGCAGCCCTATAGATGTAACTGTAATTAAAGGAAAATACAAATACACATATTTCAGCAAAAAAAGGATCAAATCTATATAAGCCATTTTTGAGACAACTTCTATTTTTAGAAAACAAAACTTTCCTTGTGGCATGCCAACTAATGATACATATAGATAGTATCCAACCGTGGCCTAAGTAGGATTCACTAATGACTGCCATTGGGCAAATTTCTTTCTTTTTTTTCAGCCACTCGATTCATTGTGGATTTTTTTGTTTTATTTTTTTCAGTAACAAAATGGAAGAAGGGGCAGGGGGGAGGAGGGCAGGGTGAAAGAACAGGCAGTGGGAAAGCAAAACTAGAAAAATTTTTGGGTAAGGCTCCTTTTTTGCCCTAAAGTCAAAATTTCTGGAAACATTTCCAGAAATATGTGTATCTGAAGAAATGTAATTTTTCACTTGAAAAACATTTCAAATGGAAAAAAAATCCTAGAATTGAATGAACATTTTCATCAGAAGTTCAACTTTTGAAGGAGTTTGACCAAATGCTTATTCAAACAGCTGCACAAGTAATAGACTAGCATGTTTGTAACATGCATGTACAACTATTTCCAAGTTAATTGGAAACAAATGTTTTAACATGTGGTCCTATGTATCAGAGGACCTTGCTGAATATCTCTATATAAAGTAAAATTCAGTGTTCTTACTGTCCCAGGAATGACTGCTTGTCCTCACGAAATTCTCTGCACACTGCCTCAGGTTCTGGTTTTTCATATGGTTTAATGAATGATGGGTTGGTTGTTCTGAATGACAGAAAGCACTGGTTTCTTTCAGGGTCAGCTTTAGCACAACAGTCAGCCATCGCCCCATATGAATCATGAAGCGTTTCTATTTGGCAGATCTCATCCAAGAAAATAGCAGGCTAAAGTGAGAGGGGTAGAATACATACATTGCCAAGGGTCAGCATTAAGGTTGCTTATGGAAAACGTGATGTACATCTTCGTTTTAAAAACTGATCTAGGTTTCTTTAACAGAAGATACAGCTGAACATACTTTTCGACTTTTTCTTTTTTGATAAAAATTGTCAGAGATCCATGACTGAAAACAAAACTGGTTCAACTGTTCAGTTCATTTCTGGATGTTTCTAGAATTCTATAACCAATGACTATTAAGGCTGTCAGTTAATCACGGTTAATGCGCATGATTAATGTGTTAATTGGTTCTTGCATTATTTTTTTAATGCGTTAATTGCACATGTGGTTTTGGAGCCTGGGCCCAGGCTCTGTTCCACTCAGCAGGGCAGAGGTGGCAACACAGAGGACCACAGAGCAGCCCAGGTGTAGGCTCTGGGCAGCTGCAGCAGAGGAGGGGAGATGCACACACAGACACAGACATAGACACAGACACAGACATGGATACACACAAGCAGCCACAGCCTGCACACTGCATGTAGATCAGGGCCACGCCAGTAAGTCTGTGGAGGGGGAGGGATGCAGAGAGAATGAAGGGGTGGCTGGGGAGAGAGAAGGGATAAGGGAGCAAATTGCGGCCCACACAGTGAGGGAGGTAGTGAGGCAGGGGCTGGGGTGAATGGGACCCAGGGCCAGGTCAGATCATGGGACAGAGCTGTGGGTGACTCATCCAGGTGTGCAGGGAGGGGTGGGGATGGCTGTCTGCCACTGTGTGCACCCCTGGGGGAAGCACGTGGGCACATGCCCCTCAGATTTGTGTGTGGGGTGAGGGTGGGCTCTGCAGTCTGCTGCCTTTGCCACACACACACCCACAGCCCCCCACACCTTCACAAATTCCCTCCTACACGCACCCCCCAACCATACAAAGTACCTGCATAATTTTGCATAATTCTGAGTTTTTCTGTGCATAATTTTTGAGTTTTTACTTGTGTAATTAAAATCACGATTAATTGTGACTATTTTTTTATTCGCACAACTAATCACAATCGCATTTTTTAATCATTTGACAGACTTAATGGCTATATTACCTTAGTTGATCACTTCAGTTCCTTATGATCAGGATGCGCTGGCTAGCATTTTAACTTGGATTGACATCTCTGAGATTTGGTACCAGAGCTGAAAGTTGTAACTTGGACCAGTGGACACATTTACATGAGATGTTACTGTGCAGTAGCAACAAGCTACTATGCAGTAGCTCATTGCTACCAAGCAGTAGGGTTGGCGGGCACTAACCATGACAGTGATGGTAGTGCACAGCAGTATTCTAGTGTTATTATAGTATTATACTGTGTAATATAATACAGTATACACAGTAGTATAAAAAAAGAACCATGCAAGGATGGTAATGCACAGTAATGCTGGTTACTGTGCAGTCATTTAGCACTTGATTAAGCAAGTACTAAATAACTGCACAGTAACAACTGTGCAATCTGCCACCTATGTAGACAGGGCCAGTGTTTCCTTCTAGCAGGCACTATGCTTTACGTGATGACATCCATTTCTAAGCTTCTAAATATCTTCAAATATCTGGCCTCCGGTGACTCAGGAGTTTATATCCCAGAGGAAGTCAGTGGGACATAAGCTACTGAGTCATGAAGGTATTTTGAAATACTCCATTCTTAGATAGGATAAGCCTGTTATTTTAGAATATACACCCTGCCAAGTGTCTTATTGGTAATATCAAAAAAGAAAGCTTTAAACAACAGGTTACAGTATTCATTACAGTATTATTTTAACAACTCACTGCTGTATCAAGCTGTTGTGTTTGCAGTGCAAACAGAGAAGAAACAGAACCAGGATGTTTTGCCTACCACTGATTTTGTGCATCCCGGTGCATCCATGTTGGCAACACAAGTATGTGCAAGATCGACAACAACCTTCACCAGTTTATTTAAGGATTCATAGGAGCACTTCTGGAGGTACTGAGCAAACGTGATCAGGGCACTGAAATATAAGGCAAAGTTGTAAAGGTGACATTTTTTTTAAAAACCAGCCCCTTTCTTCACATGCAAGGTTGAATTCAGAGAATTTGCTTCAATCCATGGCAACCAAACCTGGGAAATGACCCTTGATTAAAATTCTCTGAACAAAGTTGGTGGGGGCCGAATATTCTGAGGGTCCTCAGTACAGGTGCACACAATTTTCCATGGACAATCCTAAGAATGTGAGAGCAAGACTGTGCATCCAAATGACTTTCATGTATAAACTGAGTAATCTTAAACTCATAATATCACAATCTACATCCATTCTAGTTCCTTCCCCCTCAATTAATGTGTGTATGTGTGTATTGTTTTATGTTTTAAGCCTCATCTCCATATCAATAACCTTACATGGAGCAGAAGCAGCTTCAGTTGGGTTTTAATTATCTGTGTGTTTCCTGTTACTTGTACCCAGGGCACATGCAAATGTCATAAATTATTATTGCCATTAATAAAATTAATTGATAATGGGAAGTTGCTCCCCAAAAAGGTTTCTGAGGTGGTTTTTGACTGTCTCTATTCATCTTCACCTGCCGCCACCTCCCCCCTCCCCCCTTGCCCATAAAAAAACACTGGTCTCGCTGATCTATGCCTGTAGATGCCAATGAGTTTCACTATTTGTCCTGCCCAATGAGATTCCTTCCACCCGTCAGTGGTTAGCAAATCCTCTGAACTGCAAGGCCTGATATGCATGGGTTGGGGGGGTGGGGATATGTACAGGTTCAGACTCATAACAGGAACATGCTGGTGAGTGATATTTCCACTTGCCCAGTCATCAGTAAAGTGGCTTTACTTGTGAATGCTTCAGGATGCTAGGAAGCTGCAAATATATTTTGTTTGGCTTGGTATTTAGAAGGCTATTGCTTCAGTCGTTTTCCCTGTTTTTGTAGCTATATTTATTTTATCAATGCTTATCACATTTTCCACATCAAAACATGTACAACATCAACATTACAAATTGTAATTCATGTAGTCTCTTACATTGCTTCAAAAGTCTCTTCCTTTAAGTTGTTGAAACGGCGGGCTATCTCGCTCTTGTGTTCTGGGGAACAAAGACAAGAACAAGGTTCACACTTACAAATCCCTCGTGTTTGGAATCCTGCCCCTCTAGCAAAGATGTTTGAAGCCCATGGGGTTGGGATTTGCAACTCCATTTGAATTGGAGAGTTTCAATTGACTTCAAAGGGGGCAGGCTTAGGGCATGGGCACACAGGATACTGTGAAGTAAACTGGCATGTAAACTAGTAGTGTAGTTTACTGCACAGTAAGCATGTACATCTACATATACATGCTTACTGCGCAGTAAACCTCACTAATTGTGAGTAAATTTGCTAAAATGCAAGTACCAAATTTACTTGTGATTACTAACTGCGCAATAGTGCTTACATAGACTCCTGACTGAGAGAAAATCTGCTTCCACTCAGCCAGCCCCCTAGGGGCAGGAGATTGCTCCCTGCCCCTAGGAGCTGCCTGCTGCCAGAGCAGGTTCTGCCACTGAAGCCCAGGCAGGGACTATTTCCCCCTGGCCCAGCACCAGGAAGCTCCAGGCCCCCCTGCTCCAAGATCACGATCGGGGAGTGGGGGTTGGGAGTTCCTTATCTTCCAGCCCCCGCTTTGCCATTGTGGTTGGGTAGTGTGGGGCTAGGGAATCTTTATCTTCCAGCCCAACCTCCGTGGTGGTGAGACTCGGGTTGGGAAATGAGGATCTCCCAGCACTGGCCCCACTCTCGTGGAGTTGGCACTGGGAGCTCCCTGCTGGCAGGGGCTAAGGAGCCTGTTCCCCTCCTAGCTCCGTGATCACAGAGCTGGGTGGGGAATGGTTTGGGAAGCCTATTACCTGCTCAGCTCCATCCCCATCCAGCTCTGCACTCATGAAGCTGAGCAGGGAACAACCTCACTAGTCCATTCCCCACCCAGCTCCACACTCACAGAACGAAGCAGGGAACAAGCTCCCTAGCCTGTTTCCCACACAGCTCTGTGCTCATGGAGCTGAGCGAGGAACAAGCTCCCCAAACTGTTCCGCACCCAGCTCTGCAATTGCAGAGCTGATCAGGGAAGGGTCTCTCCAGCCCCCACCCTGCGCAATTGCAGAGTGGGGGCTAGGAACTGTCCTGGTCAGGGGCAGGCCCCAGCCTCTGGCCCAAGAAATGCAGGACTTGGAAAGAGCTGCAGGGGTGGGGCAGATCCTAGCCCCTGCCCTGAGCCACCAGTTGGGCAGCTAGTAACGAACCCCCGGCTGGGCAGGGAATCACCGCCCAGCTGGGAGCTTGCTGCTAGCTACCCCACTGGCAGATCGGGGCA
>NW_005841912.1:1652208-1652605 GCF_000455745.1 Alligator sinensis
TTTGCCCCTGCCCCAGCAGCAGGCAGCCCCGCAGGGGCAGGGAGCAATGTCCCAGCCCTGGCCAGGAGACAGCTGTGTCCTGGCCCAGTGCTCCCTGCCAGCCCCTGGGCTAGCACCCAGGGGGAGCCTAGAGCTCCCCATGGTGGTGGCAGGGGCCTATTGAAGGGCCTCAGGAAGTAAGAGGAGTTTGCTGCTCTTAGGAGCAAATCTGCCCCCACTTCCTTACACATGTAGACGCTTGCCTGGGATCATTTAGTCTTAAGTAGTTTATTCATAAGTAAACTGCTCCCAGATCTTATGCATGTGTAGACACACCCGAGGGGGACCAGTTATGTTTCTGGAAGTGAAGAACAACCCCCACTCCCCCCCCCCCCCCACCGCAGCAAAAAAAAAAACA
>NW_005841912.1:1652636-1665566 GCF_000455745.1 Alligator sinensis
AACTGAAGCTAATAAAGAAAACTTGGGGAGGCAGCACACAATTATTTGAGCTGGTTGGATAATGAGTGGAGATCACACTGAAAAGTTCAGCAGAAAGAAAATATTAGTATGTTTATATAATTTTAAGCATATAGTTTTCATTTTTTTATTAAAAGCAGCCAAAGCCAAAATGCAGTGGATTTTTTTGCTGCAAGCAGAGGCTGTTCAGTCAAAATATAAAAAAGTTTCCAATTAAAGTTTTTAGTTTGGGAGGTTTCCATTTAAGGGGACAAAACAAAGCTTTTTAAGAAAGTAGACTTTTCCTACAAAGATTTCTCTTTATTCAAAAATCCAGTTGGCATAACGCTTGATTCAAAACCCATGTTAGTCAAAGGGTATTTTTTTCATTGATCTCAATGGACTTTGGAACAATAACCTTAAAGTTTACTTTTGAAATTCTGCAAAGTTCAATACAAAAAATATAATCACTGAAGTAATGCTACAAACCTTGCAAGGACACAACAAATGGTTAATGCAAATCTTTCTCACCTGCCTCTCGAGCAAATCTTTTCAGATCCCTGGATGCAGCAGAAGTGAGGAGAAAAATGAGAGAAATTAATGCTATGCACTTCATGGTTGCAGCTTATGGGGTGGTGAAGGATGATTCAAAAGTACCAGAAAAATTGCAGAAAAAATATTCATTTATATACTTTTCTCAGTCAACATCTGTAAACCATTAACCATACTGCAGGCATTTGTAACTTTCCATTGAATTGGAACACTATTGCAAAACTATGAATATCCTTGACACAAAAAAGGGATAAAATTATTTGCTTAATATGTTTGTGATCTGTGCCTTTCTATCGTGACAAGACCTTGTAAATTCTATGACTCAGCACCCACACAAATAAATAATTACATAAACTACTTGTCCAGTTAAAACAAGTGATTTGAGGGATTGCATTAATATGTCATTTAGCCTAACATGCAGAAACACTTCAAACACTTATTTTTTCACTAACGCTTGCTCAAAAATGATCCAGACTGGTGTTATGAGGTAACGGTCTGCCCAGCTAAAATGCTTCTATTCAGAAATTCACTCCTGACTGCAGGTATCTAATAGACTCAATTAAATTTAATTTATGGAAGATGAGAAGCAAAAGCCATTGGGACACTCCGGTTCCCTTGCACTACTACAAAAACAGAAATAAAGTAGATGTTTAAGCCTGAGCCTTGTGGGACTTCACTGCTCACATATTTCCAGGTCAATATCGACCCATCCACCACCACTCTCTGGATGCGACCCCTAAGCCAATTTGCCACCTACCTGACTGTGTAATCATCTATATCACAGCCTGTCAGTTTATTTATGAGAACAGAATGAGATACTGTATTGAAGACCTTCTTAAAGTCTAGGTAGATGATATCTACCTTGACTTCTGCATCTAAGCATTTTGTGATCTGGTTAAAGAAACAAGGTTAGTCAGGCAGGATCTACCTGCAATGAATTGTGCTGATTTCGTTTCAGCATTATTTCCCCTGCTGGGCTCCCACAAATGTGATCCTTAATGATTTTTTCGAGAGTTTATTTTCTTTCTCAAATTCTCTTCCCATTAGGGGACAGGGTCCCCGTTATATAATTAGCAGCTCTGTAGCTTGCACTCAACCACTTTGCTCAGATATGGGGTTAGGGACTGTAACAGGACCCAGAGGCTCCCATTACTTTAAGAGGAGAAACTAAAGCAGAAAAAGCCTCAGGCAGCTGAACAGAGGTTAGCTGCAGGAGGGAAGGCAGCAAAAGGATGGGCCAGAGTGAGTGGGTCATGCTAGAGGATAGGCTGGCAATTTAGGTCAACCTGGACAGGCTCGCAAGATGGGTGAATCAAAAGCTGATGGCATTCAACGTGGAGAAATGCAAGGTGCTCCACCTTGGGAGAAAAAACCCACATTATACTTATAGGCTCAGCAGTGCCACACTCAGTAGCACCACGACTGAAATAGATTTGGTGGTCATGATTGACCACAAGATGAACATGAGCACCAATGCAATGCCGCAGCCAGCAAAGCAAACTCTAGCTTGCCTCTATGGATGCATCTCAAGCAAGACCCAAGAAGTGATTCTCCCACTTCCAGAGGCAAGATCTCTGCAGCAAGAGGTGACTGGCTTTGATCCTGCTATGTCTAGAAGCAGCAGGTAAGCAGCTGAGGGATGGCAGGGGACTAGGACTGAGGATGGACACGGGTTTTGGTATGCAGCCAGTGAGCTAAGAGTTTTAGTTTTAGCCAGAGTGTTTATGTTTTTGCTTGATTCACCGGCAGTTTGGGTTGGAACTATTGAGAGGGAGGAGATCCCAGTAGTGCCCTAGCAAGGCAGAAACAAGACCAAGGAGCCCAGTGCCCTAACAGGGCAGAGGCGGGGCCAAGGGGCGCACAGCCCAAGAGGGTGAGCAAGGGAAGGCCTAAGCCAGGACTGGTAAGCCCAGAGCCCAACAGAAGTGAGACCATGGGCCAGGGGCCTGAAGCCCAAAATGGCAAAACCAGGGCCTGAAAGGGCAAGACTAAGGCTGGACCCCAGAAGCCAAGCACAGTGAGTCTTAGGCTAAGAGGACCAGTGAGAGTAAAGGGGTGGAGGCCAAGAAGACCAAGGTCCCAACAAGCGCGTAGAGGCCTGAAGTGGCCTGAGATTAGCTAGTGGGCAAAGTGCCCCATCTTAGGGATATCCAGTAACAGCTGCAAGGCATAGGTATTGTTACAAGGGAGGTCAAGGGCCATGAATAGCCCATAAGACAACATGTGCCCTGGAAGAAGAGATGGGCCAGGGAAGCCCACCAAGCCTGAGGACAGGAGTGTAACTAGTGGGGTCTGAGAGGGATCCATTGGCAGAAAGAAGGACTACGGCTCACTTGAAGACTCTTGGGCAGCCTCCCTTTTCAAAAACACAAGAAAAGAGGGTGCATACCTGATAAGCCAGAACAAGGCAGGAGTTGTAGCCACCAGGGGGCATCACAGCTTCCCCTGGAGCTCAGACCTGTTGCAGGGACCCTGTTATAAGAAAGTGTCAAGGAAGAAGCAACCTAGGATCATTCTTCCAAGCTGCAGCACCTACACAGGTGGTAGGAGGAGAATGTTTGACAGGATGCAGAAAAAAATGAAACTGAGGAAACTTGAGCTCTACCACTTCAGGCACTGGTTGCCTTCTGATGGGCTCTGACCAGACCATGAGAAAGAGTATCAACAGAGTCAGTGATTCATAGTGATGGCCAAATTATTAATGATGCCATTAGTACAGGTAGCCACTGCCTCTGTTTTCAGTTATATTGAAGCCATCCCTAAAGAAAAAATGACCACCACACTCTGGTACAGGAGGGTAGACATTGCACTGTTGGGAAGAGACAGTGAACTGTTAGAGCAAGGATTGCAAGGAACTGTGGAAACCCTGCCAATAGTGGGGAAGTGGGACATTGGAAGCAGAAGGAAAACTGGGGGAAGCAAGAGGATATAGACTGAGGATAGGAAGAGGGGAGCAGGTACAAAGGATGGTGATGGGGTACCGGTTGCAGGGAAGCAGTTAGCAGCTCCCTACTTACAGCAGTAAAAGGGAAGGGGCTTCCACCTCACATCAACCAGGAGAGGCAATGGTGATGGCTCACGAGAGTTACCTGAGAAATCATGGGATTCAGCACCTGTAGGAGAAGTTTGTGTGCAGGAGATGGTACAAGACACTGCTCTTTGCAATTCTAGGCAGGTGAGCACAGTTCTGGGCAGGAGTTCTAGCCCAGACCTAGGAGCAAAGCATCCCTGCTGTCATGTCATTTCTCTTCAACTTGAAATGGGTGGCAAAAAAGCCCCAGGGCTGCAAGGAGTCAGGAAAGAGAGTGTGTTGGGGAAGTGTCACTGGGGCCTCATGGAGAAAAGAAGTCCTGAGCTGTGGAAGAGTAGGATAATGAGTAAAAAAAATGCTTGAAAAATTTACATAATTAGATTGTTTTTAATAATTATTTATTCATGTTTCTGTATTTTCCATCCCCTGCCTAATTATGTAATAATCAGATTGATGCAAACAAGATATATGTTTCTGATGTTTCCAATGTTGTGGAATATAATCTTTTCCACAACTAAGTAAGGTTTTAAATTTGATTCCTGCACTAATATAGAGCAGCTGTCCTTGGGACAGCATATTCCAGTTGTCAGCAAAATAGTAGGTGCTGTAAATCTTACTCATAAACATCTTGACAGGTCACATAAACCTTTACTGAACAACTATTGGAAAACTTGATACCTTGGGCGAGGATTCTGTATTTCTTGAAAGTTCATTGCTCCTTTTCTATCTGCATTTGCTCCCCTAACAAGTATTATATATTGGACTTAACAAAGACAATGAGAGTAGAGAGAGTCAAGACAGTAATAGGAAATATAGGGTGTTTTTTCATATACTCCAGGAGTGGGGGGCACTTTAAGTAGAGTGACTCTGAGAGCATTTCCTGTATTAGTGTCCCCACACTTCAAAATGGCTTTAGATAAAGTACCTCCGCCACCATTTTGAACTGTGGAGATGATGATACACAATATGCGGAGGCTGGCCAGAGCATGCTTATTACTTGATTAGTTGAATCTGCTCAATTAGTTGAGTCTGCTCTTACATGCTATAATTACAGCACATCGGAGCAGCCTCCCGGCTCATGTATAGGCACCCATTGAGAAGTTTCCTCTTAGGCACAAGCAAAGGCTAAGTGGAGGCTCCTATTGAGCAGCCAAAAAGAGAGAGGTAGGGGCATTTGTGCACATATTATAGAGAGCTTTTGAACCTGTTATCATGCATTTGTGTGCATATTATAGAGAGCTTTTGAACCTGTTATCACACCAGCACTAAAGGCCATGTACCTAAGGAAAGGTTGTGTAATATCAATCTCTGGACCCAATAAGTCAGCAGATACTGGCATAGGAGATATTGTAATTATAAATAAATTATTAAAAGGACAAATATAATGACCAGCATGGAGACTGTAGAAAAGAGGGCAGGGGAGGAAGCACCATACAGGCACATGACTGGCATCCTTGCTGTCTATTGCAGCTCCTCTGAAAAATGTTCTCTGAATAGAAGGATTGGCATGTTTGGAGAAGCATTGAGTCCTCTTGTTTCACCACTCAGCACGTGGTGTATGTAAAAAAAAGATGGTAACCATCCTGGAAGGGGGGCTTGTCCAGAATTCTGACTGCTGTGGGCATCAGATGCATTGAATGACCTTCCTTCAAACACAGTTTAATGTGTGTTAAAGGGGTTGGGAGTTGTTTCAGAATTTTGACTGATAGAAGCTCATTGCTTTTAATTGTGGAAGTTAAAAGAGTTGCCCTGGTTTATGCAAGTAGAGGATCTGGCCCACTGTTCTTAGAGCTAACTTGGAGGTCGAGTGAAAAATTGTAGCTGGTGCTAAGTTCAGCTACTGCCATCTGAGGAAGGTGAGCCACACTGCACTGGCAACACCTGTGCTCAGCTCCCTCATCGGTTTCCTGTTCATATCCCATTACAATCCAAGGGGTGGGTGATGTTCTTTAAAACTGAAAGGGATCAGGAAAGGTAGATTGAGGCGATGAAATATGGCCGTTGTGGAAATGTGAAGGAAATAAAGCCAGGCTTTGGAACAGGAAAGTAAATATGTTGCAATTAGAGGTCTGACTGGTGTCTCTCTACCCTGTCACTCCACCTGTGCCAGGGCCATGTACATAGTTAAAAAATCTCTTGGCTTCTGGGCCAAGCACAAGGTCAGGCAGATTAGAGGATATTAACTACGATCCAAGGGAAGACTAGAATGGGAGAATTTTGCTTCAACCCCAATCTCTCAAAAGATGGGAATTTTAAAAGTACGGTGCACTAGAAAAGCTGCTTACCAAAGAGTGAGAATCAGGAATGTCTAGAGAATCAGGAAGAACATTCATTAGGGAATGTCGCTTTTTAATGGTCTTGATATTCCACCAATCAAGCTATCCTGTGTTCTGCAATTCTGCTGTCTGTTAGCTGCTCCTAAACCTCCTATATAACAGCACTGCAAATTGATTTTAACTCATTCCAATGAAGTTATATTTGCTGATTGTTTTTTATTAAGAGCTGGGACACTGGGGCTGGGTGGGGCAGCTATGGGAGTGGGGCTGGGAGAGCAGGCAGGAGATGGGGGCTTGTGGCAGAGCCCCCCACGCAGTGCAGGGCAGTGAGGGGCAGTGGGGGGGGCTGGGCCCCCCCCCCCCCCGGCAGGAACCAGTGAGTGCAGGGCTTTCTTTTTTTTTTAAAGAGCCTGGACACTGAGGCCAGGAGACTGGGTGGGGGCTCATGGCAGAGCTCCCCATACAGCATGGGGCAGTGGGGGGAAGCAGGGATTGCCCCCCCACCTGGCAGGAGCCGGTGAGTGCGGGACTTTCTTTTGTTTTTTTTAAAGAGCCGGGATGCTGGGGCCAGGCAGGCCAGCCATTGATGGGACTGGGAGAGTGGGCAGGGGATGGGGCCTGGTTGATATGGAGATTCAGCTGATTCAGCGGCAGCTGAATCTCTGAATCAGATTCGACTGAATTGATTTGGGACGGTGATTCGAATCACCAAATTGAATCACTGTCCCCCAAATCAGCCAAGTCCGAAGCAAATACTAGCCATTTCACACAGGCCTAACAGGGACATCCATGCAAAGGCCCAGAAAGCCAACATAAGCCCCAATAGCAGACACCACACACCACATCCCAGGGCCCCAACTTGTTGATGGAGGAGACTGGCAACCTCATGGTGCCATGGGCAGAGGCAGAGGTGCAGCAGCAGTTCATGTGGGCTGAGTGCTCCAACAGCCAGGTCTATGAGGGACTGTAAGGTTGGATGCAGGAGCGCAGGCATGACCAGTCAGCTTGGCAGCACTGCATAAAGATCAAGGCCTTGTGGGCACAGTGGGTTACCATCACTAACCACAACCATCAGTTGGGGAGTGCCCGCAAGTCTATGCCCATTATGTGGCAGCTGACTGGCATCCTCACACCGCAGGACCCATGCCACAGCCTTGCTGTATACTGCAACACAGGTGGCCTGCTCAGGCCCCTACTCTGGCCTGCCACTCACAGTGATATGTCACTGGGGGACAGCCACTCGGGCCTCCAACAGCCTGTCCCACCAAGTTCCCCGCCCCCAACCTACACCAGTAGCTCAGGGAGCCCAGGCCAAAGCCTGCCCTGACAGCTCAGAGACATCACACCCCAGCCATGAAGCGCAGCCGGCCATGTCACCACCGGCCACCAGCAGCACTAGGTCCTACCTGGGGGGAGGCCCCTGACCAGGGACCCACACACTGTCCCCCTCCAACTGATAAGTCTGTCAGGAGCCACACTCCATTGCCACCAGCTGGGACTGACCAGAGCCACCGGGCACATCAGCCCCACATGGTAAGCCCTGCATTGGAAGGAGGGACCTCCCTGCCCCGGCCCCTGCCACCAGCCCCCCCGCCCAACTCTCTGCCCAGCCAGGCCACACGCCCCTGCCTGGCCCCTGGTTCCCACCCCACAGCATGCAGGGAGGCAAGAGACAGTGGGAAACTTTATTGCGCAGCCTGTATCCCTGAAGCTAGGGGGGCATGGGCCTCTCACACACTAAGGAATTCATCAATGCTGGCAGTGATGTCCTCCTCAGCTGTGGGGGACAGGGACATGTAGCACAGCCACAGGTAGCCCTCCAGGCAGTGGTAGAGGTTGCAGGGCAGTGTGGGCTTGCCATCCATGCTTCCAAAGCTCGGGGTCCCTTGCCAGGTATGCAGAGCACCCAGGGCACCATGGCCATCAGCAGCAATAGGGCATAATGGCTCAGACACTTTTCAGTCTGGAAACAGCTCCTCACCCTGCACCCAGGACATGCACAGCAGGGGCACACTTGGGGCACAAAGTGGCTGCAGGAAGTGGGTGCTGGCCCCAGGGCATCTCCCTGGAGAGGCCTCCTGTGGGGAGTGGGGTGCAGGAAGCTCCACATCCCAGTCATCTAGGAGCCCCATGCCCCCCCAAGCCCACTATGGGCTTGGTGGCAGCACAGGAAACAGGCTAGTCTATAGGAAAATAAGGAGCAGGGAGTAGTGTTTGGAGCTGCAGCAGCAGCTGCCTCCAGAAGCCTGACCTGACCTGGCCTAGGAAGGAGGCAGGGGAGGCAGGCTGCCTGCAGCCAGCACCCAACAACCTGCTGGTCCCTGGGGATCAAGCAGGGACCAGGGGCTTGGCTAGTGGCCACCTGAGCCCAGGCCTGCCTGGCTGACTTACTATGGCCCTGGGGCACCCATGCAAGCACAACCCCAGATCTGAGATTGGTCAGTGCACAGGCCCCTGGTACAGAGCATCTTATCTCAGAAATGCTGCAAACTTTTACAAACATCTTCTTTCTCATCGCTCTGCAGGCCCTGCAGCTGCACTCAGAGGAGAGGTCATGGTTGGCAGCTGGGATGCAGCCTCAGGGTTGGCTCTGCCCACAGCTGGGGCCCTGCAGATGCCAGCTCTGCAGGAGAAGGACCCAGGTCTCCAGCCATAGGCAGCTGCGGCTGGGAACCCCCAGGCCCGGGAGAGGGCCCCGGCCCCCCAGCCATAGGCAGCTGCGGCTGGAACCTCCAGGACCCAGGAAGTGGAAGCAGTTTACTGCCATTAGCAGAAGTAGAAGCCAGCATATGGAGAAGCCTGCCCAGGAGCATTAACTCATGAGTAGTTTACTCATGAGTAAATTGCTCCCACATCAAATGCCCCATAGACACACCCAAGGCCTACTAAAGCTCTTACAATGCAAACTAAATATTCAAAATTAATCTAAAAGTCTACAACATGAAATGGATGGCGTCATGGACTAGGAAGCAAGCAAATGCAATATAATAGCAAAAAGCAACAATTCTTATGCTTGAGGAGCTAGCAACAGTACTGTGTGTACTATGGCACACTGACATCTTTTAGTAAAGATTCTTGGGATTTTGTTTTTCTGCAAGCTTAGTAAAACCATTTGTCCAACTGAGGTCTAATTTCATACCCTAATAACTGAGTTTAAAAGTTTGTGCCATACTGTCCATTTTCAAACTGCTCCTCTTTATTCCTGTTGTTGAATTTTTGAGGTTCAGCTCAGTGACAGCACAGCTACTTGAGCCTCAGCACAGGGTAGCAAGCCAGTTCATATTCAAAGTTGTGGTAGGTTGATGTGACCCATGTGAAGTCCTTGCTTTTGTGTCATCACCACAGTTCTTCTCAACTGAACAACTGAAGATAGCATGCATATGGGTACATATTGTGTGCTTGTAAATTACAATTCCAGGATAGATAATCACCTTAATGGACTACCCTCAGATTCTCGAGGTCTAGGCACCTGTTCACATAAACCGTTGGGAGTTTACTATGTCCAGTGATACATTTCAGATTTCATTGGCATCGAACCTTGAGTAACAGAGATTTAAATTTGAGATCTTTGCTCATGGAAATATATATGAATCTACTTTTCAAATTTTTGATCAAATTAACTTCACCTGTGACTATTTTACTATTTGCTGGTGTCTTCTACACATGGCCCTCAGATTTCTGGTGAAGAGAAAAAACTTCTGAACTTTAGTCAGGGCTGGTTTTATAGACCAATAGTGCTGCCCATAAGAAATGCCTCAGAGCTTGTTACTGGACTTTAGTGTTAGAATTTAGGTGGTGGCACTGGAGTCATTAAAATGATTGGATAACAAAAGCCCATTCTCTGAAGACAGCATTTACTGAGCACAGCCATTTTCAATTTCAACCGTAAGACAAAGAAACAACAGAAAAAGTTTACCTAAGACCCAACAAAATATGACGACGCAACAACATACAACTTAGTCTAAGTCAAGATACAACACAAACTTTGCATAAGTCTTACGTAGTCCTAAGAACAGAGTGCCTCCTCCTACTCAGGCAGTCAGAAGCTTTTTCTGGGGGTCTGCAGCTCTTCTTTTTTGGTGAGAATGGTCCCACAGGTTTCATCTTTGCCTGTGCTTTTATGGGTGATCCACACCATTTTCCCCCTCCTTGGCTGCCTTGACAGCAGTATGTCCTTCATGTCTCTTGCTCCTCACATGTCTTTCACATCCCCAGTTTCCAGGAGTTTTAACAAAGTGCCTGCTGCTCACTTTGGGTCACATCAGAGCAGGGGTGGACAGTTATTTGGACTGGAGGGCCACTTAGGCAGATTTGGTGAGCTGTCACAGGCTGGGTCATCACCCCCTTCCCCCACAGCAGCTCACCAAAACTCACCAAAAGTTGCTCTGCGCTGGGCCAGGTGGCTGGAATCGGGGTGCAGGCAGGTGGGGAGCAGCATCCAGGAGCAGGATGGGCATGCAGGGCTGGAGCTGGGATCACAGAGCCATGACAGCTCAGGGCTAGGGCCCAGGCCTGGGGCAGAGTCACAATCTGCTCTCTGCATGACCCTGCAACAGGTGCAGGTACTACAGGCAGGGGTGTGAGGGGGCAGATGATGGCTCTTTATCAGGCCTAGACCCCCTTGCTATCACTGCTCAATGATCCCAAGGTCTCCATGGAGACTGGCAGAGAGCTGCATGGTCAGGCAGACAGGATGGGCCACAAGTAGGCAGGGAGCTGCATCCAGGAGCAGGAAAGGAGAGTGGGGTCTGGGATCTAGGGGTGGCAACAGCACAGGGCTCGGGGCTGGGGCAGAGCTGCAATCCATTCCCTGCACACCCCTACCCATGGAACCAGCACCCATCACAGGAATGTGCAGAAAGAAGATCACAGCTCTACCCCAGGCCCCTGTGATCCTACCCCACAATCCTGACTCCACTTATTCCTCCCACTTCTGAAGGCCACTCCTCACCCACCAATGGCCCCATCCCATTCACCTGGCTGCACACACTGTCACGTGGGTGACACCCCCAGTGGTGGGTGTGGGGCGGACTGGCCAGGGTGCCCAGGCAGTGGGGCTGGGGCTGGGGCTGGCAGCAGTGGCAGCTGGAAGGAGCTACTGCTGCTGGTGCTGTCAGGAAGCAAGTCCAGCCACTGTGCTGCCCCAGCTTCGTTTCATGCCCAGAGATGGGGGGACCAGCTGCATGTGCTACTGCCCAGGCTGCCTTCTGCACCTGGGCTGGATGGGACCATGGGACTCACACCTGGCCGGAAAAAATCCCTTAGCAGGCTAGATTTGGTCCATGAGCTGTTTTTTGCCCACCTCTGTATCAGAGTGTTAAAGCAGTCTCACTCCTCCCCTGATATCTCAGGTCATGCGCTCAACGCCTGTCACTTAGCTCTAAAATTAGTTAACCAAAGAGTGTTAAATATGCCATACATTTGCCAACAAACTAAAGGTTTCTAAAAGAGAGATCAGTCCTAAACCTGTTTCTTTTAGGTCAAAGCACATAAATAGCCAGCCTCTGTCTCCCTTGTTGCATGTTAAGGCTATTTCTACTTTAGGTGTCCCTTGTGAAAGACACATTTAACAATTAAGTAATCAGACTGGAACAACAAATATTTTAAAGCTTTATTATTATTCAGTCTACCAGAGGATGACGATGAATAGCTTCTGGAAAAGCCAATAGTTTTTGCAAAATGTTGAATATCTTTTTAAATGGAATGCTAAAACCTCTTCTTGGCACCAGAATGAAACAAAGAGCAAGAGAAGTCAAATAAAAGAATTCAGTCCTCCCCAACCAGTGACTTAGATGCTAGAAAGAAAAAGGATTATTTTTGAAGGTCCATCAAAATGCTCCGAGTGGTAGCAAGTCAACCATTTGTGGTGAACTTGTGTAGGAGCTTGAAGTCTCTTCACATCATCTCACTAATTTTAAGAACACAGCTCAGGGTTGTGCAAATAGGCTATTAGCCTGAAAAGACTTTTTGCTTATGCTTACCTTGACTTTACCCCATTTTACCCCCTACCTGTTTACCCCAAAGGGTGCATGATTACCTTTTTCAGGATTGAGACTATAAAATTATTCAGGATGCTAAGTCACAAGCTTCCTATTTCAGCTCTATAGGAGGGATATCCACATAGTTTTTCTGGCATTGCTCTAGTTCTTTAAAAACAGAGATCCCCAACTCAGTTATAATTACAGTTAGTTACAGTTCAGGTGAACCTGACCCAGTCTTTTTCTCCAGCCATGGTGTAGGGTGAAGATTACAATTAGGGCCATTGCAGATGGGTCTAGAAAGAACCATTCTGTGACTACATATTGTATGGAGAGCCTGAAGAAAGCCTCCTTGCAAAACATAAACACTTCCCCAACATTGAATTTACCCTCCCCGTGCCCCAGTGGGGTTTGGTCAGAATTCTACAGATGAATCTGGGCCCAACCCTTACATCTCAGCAGAATGGAAATCATGTAAAGTCAAAGTTAGAGTTTTGGGGCTCTTGCTGATACAGCAGTAATTTGCTTTGTTACAGCAGAACGGTAAAAATACCACTCATAGGGAAGGTGCTGTTCTTCTGTCCTGTTTTTGTATGCTGCCCAGCATTGTCCTGGGATCTTGGCTCATGAACAAAGACTCCAGGTACTAAAATAACACAAACAGAGGGAGGGAAGGATGGGAGGAAAGAAGGTAGCCCTACATGACCATTTCCTCCGAGGAGTTAAATGCACAGTCCATAAATAGCAGTGCACCTATCTGCTATGCTTTAGACTCTGATTTTAATGTAGCTCTACTTTTGATAATGAGGTTTGCACCCTAGGAAAAGAGAGGACAAATATTTGTGAGAGATGATCAATGGGAGCAAGTGACACAGCGTTTAATCAGAAAGATTCTGTGCTGTCTAACTGTTGAAATCTTGGTGACACAGAAGGTCAAATCAGATGGTTCCTATTGTCCCTCTCCCTTTAAAATCTATGTGCTCCTCTATGGTAAATATACTGTAAACCATTGGTGACACATAGGGGGTGCATGCAGCTGAGATCAGCCGTGCACCCCCTGGAAGCACCAGCCACGAAACCGGAAGTGCATTTCCAG
>NW_005841912.1:1665597-1682655 GCF_000455745.1 Alligator sinensis
CCCCCCCCCCAGTTGGGAAGCAGCCATGGGGGGAAACCCCCCCCATTGGAAATCTGGTGCTCCCCCAGATTTAGGAGGCACCAATCGCCAATGCTCTAAGCCAGTGGTTTTCAAACTACCTGAAGTCACAGAGATCTTTCATATCACTTCTTCTGCTGCAGAAACCCTACTTCTGTCCTAAATAGCTGATGCAGAGGCAGGCACCCTGGCCTGAGAATGGCAGCATGCCATCTGCAGCATGCCATGCCATTATACTCAATCTCTTCACAGAACCCCTAATAACTAGGGTGGCCATCATAGATGACATTCTGGTTTGCTACTACTCTGTCCTCTGTCCTCTACTGATACAAAACCAGGCGTGTTTATGTCCTCTATTTTTCTCTTGAAGAAAAAAAATACAGGACATAAAGGTACCCAGTTTCGTATCAATAGCAGACAGAGGACAACTGGACTGTCCTCTATGATGGCCACCCTACTGATAACATACCATGGAACCCCAGGATTTCAAAGACCATAGTTTGAAAACCACTGCTCTAGACCATCATGTTTCTATGGAATTAGTTCATAGTCAGTTGGTTCCCTTTCTAGGTGTGTATAATTTGACCCCCATTGTAGTATCTGGATGATAAGTGAAAAAAATGTACTTAAATATAGTGTAATATTGGTATTTCAGTTAATAAATGCCTAGAGGGATATTTATTTCATGCATTAATGTACTACTAACAGATAAATCCTTCACATAATGGATTAGTACTGGACATAAATAGGAATCCACCTACAGGTCTCAAACTGTTTTTCTGTTGTTCCATTTAATGTGAGGTGTCCAGGGGAGGAGTATGTTTATCTCAACTTAATTTGTTCAGAATTTGTATTTTAAAATTCCTGTAGATAATGTATAGTTAAGAGACATAAATAGATAAAAATAGATTTATTTTGTGGTGCCTGAACCATTTAAAATAAATGTAGATATAGATATGTTTTGCCTATTCTTTCATTGATCAAGACTAGGCCCTGTATTATGAAAAAAGAAGGGATACCTCTTCGCCAAAGCAGGTATCATGGTCTGCTGCCTTGCAGCATTTATCCACCATACCACTAAAGCCTGTGAAAATTGTCTGCAGTTCTTCATCTGTCATCTTGGGCTTGTGTTTAATGAGGTTGATGAGCATTCTGGAATGAAATCAAAAAAGTTAATCTGAGCTAATTTACTGGGGTTTAATTTGATATTGGCTGGAGACCTGTGCCAGTCCAGGGTTTGACTGGGGTTATGAGCAATGCTCAGAAGTGCTTGTTAGTCAGCTTTGAAAATTAATCCCTTGCTCACTATGAATCTGATCTAGAGTCCAGTGAAGCTGATGGGACTCTTTCCATGGATTACAGGGAAGCCTGAATTGAGGTCCTGCATGCTGAATATGAGACAATAATACAGAAAAGTATCAAACTAATGCTTGTCCACTATAGCATAACTGAGGAGAGGGAGGATGCAAAAATATCTACCACTGCACCAGCAGCTGATCACCCTGCTGTGATTGGGACCAGGGCAGCCAGCACTGTCCATATATCATGGATGCCCTGAGCATGGAGCTGCTCTGCTAAACCTTTGCCTGCCCCATTTGCTTCCCTCTGTCTGTGACTTCAGACTCAAGGCATTGTTTGTCCACTTCTCCTATTTGTCTTCAATTATTGTCTCACCTTATCTTTAGGTACAAAAGACCCTCTTTGAATGATAGAATCATATAAAATTAGAGTTGGAAGGGACCTCCAGAGTTCATCTAGTCAAACCTCCTCCTCAAAGCAGGAGCAGCTCCAACTATGACATCGTAGCCAAGGCTTTGTCTAGCTGGGTCTTAAAAGTCTCCAGGGATGGAGATTCCACAGCTACTCTGGGTAGCCTGTTCCACTGCTTTACTACCCTTCTAGTGAGAAAGTTTTTCCTAATATCTAACCTAAACTTCCCTTGCTGCAACTTGAGGCCATTGCTCCTTGTTCTGTCATCTGCCACCACTGATAAGAGTCTCTAGCTCCATTCTCCTTGGAATCAACCTTCAAGTAGTTGAAGGCTGCTATTAAATTCCTACCCCCCACCGTCTTCTTTTCTCCAGACTAAATAAGCCCAGCCTCTCCTCAGAAGTCATCTGCCCCAACCGCCTAACCATTTTGTTGCCCTCTGCTGGACTCTCTTCAATTTATCCACGTTCTTTCTGTCATGGGGGGCTCAAAACTTGACACGGTACTCCAGATGTGGCCTCACCACTGCTACACTGAGGTGAATAAACACTTTCCCTGATCTACTAATGTATCCCTATAAACCAGCCTTCTTTGCAACAAAGGCACACTGTTACCTCATAAAGGCTCCATATTCCTTTAATTATTAAAAATCCATCCCACAAGCCACATTTCTCAGGATGCTGGCAGCAAACTGGCCAACTAAGACTCTCTTCTTCCTAGTTGTCCTCTGCCATGGTCTGGCTTGGACTGAGTCACCATGCCATCCTACTTTGCAACTGTGTTGACATAAGCTCCCAAGCCCAGGCTACCTGCAAATAATTCCTTAGTATAGCCAGTCCATCAAGCTGGTGAACTTCCATGTCAGGATATTAATTCTTAGAAAATCTATAGTGAATTAGAAAGGTCTTACCCAAGATGGTTTTCTTGCCATATTTGAGGAGGAGCAGTGCACAATGTCTCATCAAAGTTGAACATGTCTGGATTGAATGGTGGGAGCACATAGTTTTCATCCACTCCTAGCTTGGTGAAGCATGGTCTCCTGTTAGCATAGGATTCATTACAGCAGTGCGCAACTTGGTCATTTATCAGTGTTGCTTCCTGTTTCTTGCACATATCCTGAATCACAATGCTAAGCTGTATAGAGAAAGGAAGAACAACAAAATAAGAGTCAAAGCCATTTCCTCTTTAATGTAAGTACAAGGTGTGGCAGCACAGTAAGAGGCACTGCTATGCCTAGCTACCCACCTCACTATGCCAGGCCCAAAGCCACACTTCTTGAGTCTCCCCAGTGGAGCCCATGGCCGGCCAGCCCCCTTCTTCGAGAACCCCCACAAGCCTGGAGTAATGCTGCCACCACCCAGGCACTGGTCTCTGTTGGAGCTCTGTGCAGCCCCAGGTACACAGACCCTGCAAGTCTTAGGGTTTCTTTGCCCACTGGTAAGGTTTCTGGGTGCTTGTTTTAGCCCATAGCCTCCCAGGGTAATCTCAGTTATGACTGAGTTAGTCAATAAACAGCCAAGCTCTCCTAGGAGCGAAAAGCATGCTCTGTCCCCTGTCCCATCAGGCATTCACTGAGAAAAACAGCCAGTCATGCTGTAACTCAATACCTTTATTGTTCAGGGAGAAGGAGGGCGGTAACCAGGTTGAACCAAGAAGCCAGATAAAAACAGAGGGGTAGATGGAATGTCCCAATCCACGGACAGAAGGGGATTTATTTACAGAAGGAATGCCTGTTCCTTATTCTACAAAGAAAACCCATCTAAACAAAGACAAAGACCAAGGAAGACATCTACTCACATATCTCTCAACACAAGGTAGGCGACTGTCTTCAGATTTCTGGCAGCACTTGACACCAACAGCTGCCATCTTCTTTGTGATTTCAAGCAATGTTTCTGTGGATACTTGAGGCATTTTCTTGGTGTAGCGGATAAGAACCCTGAAATCACAAGATTCCATGCTGGATGATCACTGTTGAACAAACTCTTGGCAGAAAGTCATGTACCAAAAATAGTTGCTCCAAGTGCAAAGCAGTCTGTCTAAAGCTGTACTGCTTCAGCAAGGGGAGTAGCAGAAATAGGAGCTGTCTCTCTGCACCTTTTAATAGGGACTGTCTCTTTGCACCACTTATGAAGCTGTCTTGTCCCTACAGTGCAGTATTGGTGCTTTCTGAAGTGCCAGCTGAACACTTTTTGTGCCTTGGTTCTGGTCATCTGTGCCTGGAAAATTTCACTTTTACCAAACCCCAAATATTCACTACTTATATGTGAGGGTGCTTTTCAGGAACAACATACGCTTTTTGGAATTCAAATTCTCCTCCATTTTTAAGAAGATCACAGTTCGTCTTTACAGTAGCCTCAGTCTCCTGGATGTGACTTTGAAGTTTCTCTTCCTGCAAGTAAATATATTTCTTGTTAACAGCATATAATGTAATCTGAGAAAGGTATACTCAGATTCCAACCCAAGCAAAAAAAGTATGCATCCACTTTTATCTACTATTAGTTCTAAGGTATATTTCTGGCCTACACATTAATTAAGAATCCTACCATTAACAGATCCATCCTCAGCACACCCCTAAGAGTCCTAACCACTTCAGGAAGTGCTCTCAGCATGTGTATCTTCATTACTCAGCAGGGCTTCATTGTGCTGCTGGAGTGGATCCTTATTTACTTAAACATAGTATGACCATATGTCCCAGATTGGCAGGAACAGTCCCAGATTCTGGACGCTGGTCCTGGCTGGCTGATGAAAATTAAAACAAGCATCCCAGGTGTGGGACATGGGCACAGTGACAGGCTCTGGGAAATAGGAAACTGTATTAACACTAACTGTTATTTCACAGGTGATTGTTAACATCTCTGAAGTAAAGAACTTTGGGTCACTAACAGGCCATTGACTCCCTGCAGCCTGCAGCAGCAGCGGGTCTGGGGAGAGGCAAGCAGGCAGTGTCTCATAGATTTCACAGTGTCCCATATAGTCACTGTACTTAAACAGGACCTTGTTTTCTGTCTCTCTGAATGTTTTCCTAAAGAAAATGTTACTCATACATATACATGTAAACAGTGAGTATAAGATTTGCATATATGAACTTAAACAAGCTGGTGGGTTTAATCTTCTAACACCGGCAAATCTTCTTCAATTCCTTTTTTTCCCCAGAATTCCTTCAGCATTAAGTGAAATTCAGGTTTTCTGGGGCTTGAAAAAAATCACTTTGGATTTTGCTTTCAGAGGGCGTATCCACACATTTTTACATCACATTAAATTTACAGTGCAGTAAATTACTGTGCAGTAAGAAGAAATAGGCCAGCATCTACACATGCAAGCATTAAAGTGCCTTAATTCTGTGTGTGGTCTGACTTGGGACCACAAGTCAGTTCACAGACATAGTTAGTCCCAGGTCAGTCCACATGCACATTGTTACTGTGCAGTAAGTTGTCTACACATGCGTTACTGTACAGTAACTAATTGGGCATAAATTTGATATCTGTATCATGCAAGTATCAAATTTACACCTGAACTGGCATTAGCCACCATAGTTGCTGCATAGTACAGGCATGCACGTGTAGACATGTGCCCATACTGCATAGTAATTTTTGGTTAATGCACATTAATTTAGTTTACTGCTCAGTAAATGTGAACATGTAGATGTGCCCAGAGAGATGTAAATCTCAAGGATTGAGGGAAATATGATAGTTTCATAGTATTTCAAAGGACAGAAGGGACCATTTGCTCATTTATTCTTATAGCCCATAGAGCCTGGAAAATAATATAATCACACACATGTTCTTGGTACAGTGTGTGGGAGGTTTTGCCTTCTTCTGTACCTGGGGGCCATGGTCCTCTTCCTGGTATGTCTCAAGTATATTTTAACAACCCTTGAAGCAGCAGTACATCAGTCACTGTGGTTCCTCTGCTTTACTTGTGGAAGAATAAGGGGTTATATCTTGTATCAGGGGCAAGGTGTAGGGGGTGCACATGGGTGCACGTGCGCCCCCTGCAAAAAGGTGCCACCAACACTGTCAGCAGCACCTGCAGGCAGTCCATAATCGCCCCTGGCCACCGCCAACACTGCCGATGGCGCCTGTAGGTGGTTGCCAACCCCTGGTTGGCACTTGCCACCCCCTCCCCCTCGCCTCTGACATTGCTGGCAGTGTCTACAAGAGCTCCCCTCCTCACCACTGCCAGGCTCCCACCGCTGCACTCCTGCTGCTACTGGTGCAGCCGTCCTCCCACAGCCACCGGGGGCACATGCCATTCATGTCTTGTATTGTGTCAAGGTCAGCTGTGTAATTTTGATAAGAGATTAGTCTATGGATTTGTATAGGATGGTTTAGATAGGGATGATCCTGCCTCAGGCAGAGGTTGGATTAGATGACCTCTGGAGGTCCCTTCCAACCCTTCGTCTCTGCGAGTCTATAATCTGATGGTGACTTCTGTTAGCTTCTTAAGGAGTAAATGCTTTCATTTAAAGTTCAGATCCTATTTCATTTATTTGGTATATAAGTATGATCCCATTTCAGCCTGTTGACATCTCTAAAAATCCATTAATCATTTACTTTTGTGATATATAGTCATACGAATCTTTAAGACTGAGTCCAAAAAAGCAGTGACAAGGATCAACCAACCTTTTATATTAACATCCTTTCAGAGACTTGTGAAGGTTGGACTGGAATCACACTGTGGTATCTAAGGTCCACTTATGTGTCTAATAGGTAGAATAGGCTATGGCAGAAATGACTTAATGCCCTTGACAGAGCACATGATTGACTGAGGTGTCCCCACTGCCCAAGTCCCTTGCAATGGCAGGGAACTGATCAAATAAGAGATGTCCAGATGATCCTTGTAACATGTTGAATAGAAAAGTGAAAACACCCCAAGATCCCTACCATTTAGTCTGCATGTTATAGATATTTGTACAGGACCCCATACACATGAGTTCTGATCCCTCCTGGGTCCTCCATGTGTCAGCACAATATTTTCAATAACCACAGCAGAATTTTTAAATTATAGTTAAGATGTTGATGTTCTGGATAAACAGGAAAATCCATTTGATTTACTATCTATAAAATGCCCATCTCCTTCCCACTTTAATGCTTCTAAAAATAGGATTATTAGATATGGAAATTATGCTTTCTTTTCATCCCCAGTCCAACACAATTAGTGGCAATACAAGCTTCTTCACATTTGTCCCTGAACTCCCGAACAAAGGGGTCAATGGATAAATCTTGCCCCAAGCTCAGTGAATTTTTGGCCTCTGCTGAAGCTATTGACCCAGGTGCCTCTCTAAGATTGTTTTAGTGATGTGGATGTATGTCCATTAGGAATCTGACTATGACCATCACATTATTTTATACATCTAGGGGTAGGAAGGAAACACATGTGGAGCTATTCCAATTGTTCTCTCCTTCCAGGCAGCCACAGGCCTTTATCCTGAATGATAAAGATGGAATTGGTGCCTCTTCCATGGGAGTACTAGCTTCTCCAATGGATTAACCTACAATGAATTCTTTAGAACTAGAATCTCTTCAGAATTCTGATCCTGCTTTATTCCCCATAGCTCAGCAAGGTTGGTTGGTCCTCCTCTTCATTTGTACCATAGCTCTGGTCTTCTCAACAGCTGAGTACTCTGCACCTATCTGGGCCTCAAGTTGGCATACCAAACACATCAACACACAACTCTACTCAGTAATGAGAACTATTTCTGTAACTTTGATATCAACTCCAGTGCAGTGACTACCAGTACTTTCAAACATTACTCCTCCCTCTACTCGACAGGATGCAGCAACATACAGAGAAATAATGCATATCAATAATAATCCGGACCTTCCCATCCAGAGAGACCTTCAAGATGTCCCAACTTGTCACATTATTTCACAAAAACCTTTTTTGGACATGAACCGAGCACGCCCTATATCACAACACTGAAGAATCTTGGAGGAAAGCATTGGGAAAACCCTTATCCAAAGAAACACCTTGTCTCCGAACCAACAATGCAGCAACTACGCTTCAACCTTCTACAGCGTATGTGGACATCCCTTAATAGGATACACACTGGACATGGCTGGTGTGGCCACCTGGTGTAAAAGTGGTGCCTAAAAATCTTGCCTGACTGTGACTGTGGAAACCCTGACCAAACCATGTAGCACATAATAACATCCTGCCCCAGATACAAGTTTGAGGGTAACATCCTGGAGTAACACTCACTTTCCAGCAGGGCATTGGTCTGGTTGGGGAATTTGGAATGAAACTTGTGACAATAGCTCTTGCTTCTAAAACCATATGAAAGAATCTCAGCAATCTCAATGCTCTATTTGTAATACTGCATGTGAAGAAATACTGATACGGCAGGCCCGGATGAGCTCCATCCGAGGGTGCTGAAGGCACTGGCCGACATAATTGCAGAGCCACTGGCGGGAATATTTGAACGCTCATGGCGCACGGGCCAAGTCCCGGAGGGCTGGAAAAGGGCCAATGTGGTCCCCATTTTCAAGAAGGGGAGGAAGGAGGATCCAGGGAACTATAGGCCAGTCAGTCTCACCTCCATCCTTGGCAAAATCTTTGAAAAAATTATCAAGGCTCACATTTGCGAGAGCCCAGCAGGACAAATTATGCTGATGGGAAACCAGCACGGGTTCGTGGCAGGCAGATCGTGCCTGACCAATCTAGTCTCTTTTTATGACCAGGTTACGAAACACCTGGACACAGGAGGAGGGGTGGATGTCGTATACTTAGACTTCAGGAAGGCCTTCGATACGGTTTGGACCGATAGTCTTTAATGTCTTCATCAGCGACTTGGACGAGGGAGTGAAATGTACTCTGTCCAAGTTTGCAGATGACACAAAGCTATGGGGAGATGTGGACACGCCGGAGGGCAGGGAACAGCTGCAAGCAGACCTGGACAGGTTGGACAAGTGGGCAGAAAACAACAGAATGCAGTTCAACAAGGAGAAATGCAAAGTGCTGCACCTAGGGAGGAAAAATGTCCAGCACACCTACAGCCTAGGGAATGACCTGCTGGGTGGCACGGAAGTGGAAAGGGATCTTGGAGTCCTAGTGGACTCCAAGATGAACATGAGTCAGCAGTGTGACGAAGCCATCAGAAAAGCCAATGGCACTTTATCGTGCATCAGCAGATGCATGACGAATAGGTCCAAGGAGGTGATACTTCCCCTCTATCGGGCACTGGTCAGACCGCAGTTGGAGTACTGCGTGCAATTCTGGGCGCCGCAATTCAAGAGGGATGCGGATAACCTGGAGAGGGTCCAGAGAAGGGCCACTCATATGGTTAAGGGCCTGAAGACCAAGCCCTACGAGGAGAGACTAGAGAAACTGGACCTTTTCAGCCTCCGCAAGAGAAGGTTGAGAGGCAACCTTGTGGCTGCCTATAAGTTCATCACGGGGGCACAGAAGGGAATTGGTGAGTATTTATTCACCAAGGCGCC
Organism: Alligator sinensis; assembly: GCF_000455745.1. Lineage (NCBI taxonomy): Eukaryota > Metazoa > Chordata > Crocodylia > Alligatoridae > Alligator > Alligator sinensis. The sequence continues at coordinate 1,674,765 of NW_005841912.1, forward strand.
CCCGGGGGTTACAAGAAATAATGGCCACAAGCTAGCAGAGAGCAGATTTAGATTGGACATTAGGAAGAACTTCTTCACAGTTAGAGTGGCCAGGGTCTGGAACGGGCTCCCAAGGGAGGTGGTGCTCTCCCCTACCCTGGGGGTCTTCAAGAGGAGGTTAGATAAGCATCTAGCTGGGGTCATCTAGACCCAGCACTCTTTCGTGCCTATGCAGGGGGTCGGACTCGATGATCTATTGAGGTCCCTTCCGACCCTTACATCTATGAATCTATGATACCTACCACTTTTCCATAACATTCAGAAGGGTTTTCATTTTTGCAGCACTTTTCCAGGACTTCTTCATATCCTTTAGCAATCCTTAGAAGCATCTCAGTCGAGAATTCTTGGTGCCTTCTTGAATATTCATAGATAAACCTGTAACACATGAAACAAGCCAGCATTTGAGTTAATGAATAAAGTAAACCTGGTTTCTCTAATGATGAATATAACCAGAAGAACTGACAATACAGGACCACTTTTTCAGCACCAGGCTTGAAATGTGCTTTGTTGTTTTAGTAGGACATTAGCATTATATAGTCCCTATCAACATGTCAGCTGCTAGAGGGGCAACAGCCAGGGATGTCATAGATTAGCTTCATCTCTAAAAATCATCAGAAGTGATGACAGAATTGGGGGAACAAAATGAAGAAAAGAGGAGCTAGGTTATATCATCAACATTCCTTTTCATCAAAGGTAAAAGCCCTGCTAGACACAGATGCTCCTGGAGATAAATGCATGGCTGCCTAGATGGCATTTCCAGCAGGACTTTGGATTAGCTGACCCAAGGATGGTATTCAAAGAAGATGGACTTCTGGGAAGAGATGGGATCCACTTGATGATGACAAAAAAGGACATATCTGTGCACAAGCTAGCTAACCTAGTAAGGAAGGCTTTAAATTAGGTTCAGTGAGGGACAGAGATAAAAGCCCAGAGGTAAGGAAAAAGCCAGCTGACTTAGATAAAAGCCAAACAAAAGAAGTCAATAAGGGGATCTTTAACAAGGCATTCAAGAGACATTAAGACAATCGGCCAATTAGTTAAGATGTTTATATACTGATAATGTGAGCAGCATGGGGAATAAGCAGGAATAATGGAAGTTCTAGTATACTCATGGAAGTATGGGATAACTGGAATTGGTTGGGGAAGTTTGCATGCCTGGAGTACTGTCATACTGAATATAACTCTTTCAGGAAAGACAAATGTGGAAGAAAGGACATGGTGTTGTTCTCTCTATAAAAGAAACACACTTGTTCTGATATGTGGTAAGAAACAGGAAGAAGGTCTGTTGAAGACCTGTGGATCAAGTTAAGAAGGAATGATATCATGGTAGGTGTCTGCTATAGACAAACCAAGTGAAAGAACTGAATGACTGTTTTTCCTAGTAACTAACAGAAGCGTTTAAATCACAGGGCCTGGTGATCAATGGGGACTTCAATTACTGTGACATCAGCTTGGAGAAAAACACAACAAAGGACAGACTGTCCACCAAGATCTTGGACTGTGTCAGGGACAACTTTCATACAGATGGTATGTAGGCCAACTAGGCAAGTAGCTCATCTTAATTGACTGCTTACATATAAGGAGGAACTGGTTGAGAATGTGCACATGAAAGGCAATTTAGGGGACAATGACCATAAAATAGAGATCAGGACCCTAAGGAAAGAAAGGAAGGACAGCAGCAGAACAGAGCCATTGGGTGTGTACAGAAGTTGCTTTTTCACCATTTAAAATGGTGGAAGGCCTGGTCTGAGGCCTTCCCCTCTGGTACTTCTGAGGTCTCCACCCAGACATAATCCAGGTTCCGGGCTTCATGCAGACAGAGCCTCTGGATCTCGGCTGCAGGGGCTGCCTGGCACATTTCCAGGCACATGGGACAGGGAGCATAGCCACCTCCCTTTGTGAGGTCTGCTCTACTTTGGAGTCTCTGGGGTGCAAGATAGAGGAGCTCCAGGCTGCAGTCCAGAGACTGCATGCCATCAGGGACAGTAAGCAGGAGACAGACTCCTACTGCCAGACCCTTCACCCCCTGGAGGCTGAGGGTAGACCAAGGTCACCTTCCAGGACAAGGGAGGATTCCAGGATCTCCCATACTGTCCTGCCAGGGGGTTGGACCAAGGTAGTCAATGGCCCCAAGGCCTGCTGCACCAGGGTCCCCTCCCCTCTGGAGCTTTCCAACAGGTACGAAGCTCTTGCAGCCCCAGTAGAGCCTGCAGAGCTGCCAACTCCTGCAAGCAATGGAGGCTCACTCACAGCTACCATCCCTGCTCTCTCTAAAGCTACATGTAGAGTGGTCATTGTAGGAGACTCCCTCCTGAAGGGGAATGAGGGCACAATCTGCTGCCCCGACCCCTTAGCCCAGGAGGTCTGCTGCCAAAGCTCATCTGGCCCATCGACCACTACCCTATGCTCCTTATCCATGTGGGCACGAATGACATGGCTCAGAGCAATCAAAACCAGGTCATGAGAGGCTACGGGGCTTTGGGAGCAGGGATTAGGTGGTTTGGGGCATAGGTGATGTTTTCTTCGATCCTCCCAGTTTTGGGTTATGGGTTGAGGAGGGAGAGGAGAATTGAGGTAGTTAACCAAAGACTGCAGCACTAGTGTCATCATGAAGGCTTCGACTTCCATGATTACAGTCTGCTCTTTGGTCAGAATGGCTTACCTGCTCAACCGGGCTTTAAACTAAGTCTGCCAGGGGATCGGGGGATTACTGCCGTAGCAAGCCCACTGGGCAACTTTTACAAATCCAGCAGGCTAAGGAACTCAAGGGAACCCACCTCTACCCCAGCCCCGAAATGATGTGTAGGAAGGATTAGGGCCTCCAACGGGACACTTAAGTGCCTGTACACCAAAGCCAGGAGCTTGGGAAATAAACAGGCGGAACTTGTCCTCCTGCTAAACAAGAATGACTACAATCTCATAGGGATAATGGAGATCTGGTGGGACTCCACCTATAACTGGGCCACAGGTATAGCTGGCTATACCTTATACAGGAGAGATTGTGTGGACAAAAGGGGCAGGGGTGTAGCTCTCTATGTCAAGGAAAGCCACACGTCCCTCCAAGCTGACATTGACATCCAGGGTGGATGACTGGAGACTCTATGGGTTAAAATCCATGGTGGACATGGCACAGGGGACACAATGGTAGGAGTCTACTACAGACCTAATCAGGATCGAGAGCTCGACCAGGAATTCTCCAGGGAACTGGCTGAGGCTGCACGCTCCCAGTGCATGGATGTCATGGGAGACTTCAACTACCCAGACATCTCATTGGAAGAGCACTCAGCCAAATCCGAACAGTTGCAAAGCTTCTTCACATGTGTGGATGAGCTCTGACTCAGGAAGTCTATGGATCGATAAGAGGCAAAGCACTGCTCGACCTGGTACTGGCAATGGGGGGATGATCTAGTCAGTGACCTAATGATCGAAGGGAAGCTGAGAGACAGTGACCATGAGCTGATCACTTTCACTATCCACCATAAAGCTGGCAAGTCAGTCAGCAATGCTCAACATCGAAAAATGCAAGGTACTCCACCTCGGGGAAAAAAACCCTACAGCACACTTATAGGCTTGGCAGTGCTATGCGTGCTAGCACCAGAGTCGAAAGGGACTTGAGGGGTCATGACTGACCACAAGATGAATATGAGCCACCAATGCAATGTCGCAGCTGGTAAAGTGAGCAAAACTCTGGCTTGCATCCATAGATGCTTCTCAAGCAAATCCCAGGATGTCATCCTCACCCTGTACCCATCCTTGGTGAGGCTGCAGCTGGAGTACTGCATCCAGTTCTGGGCTTCACAATTTTAAAAGGATGTGGAAAAGCTCGAGAGAGTCCAGAGGAGGGCCACATGCATGATCAGAGGGCAGGAGACGAGGCCTTATGATAAAAGGCTCAGAGCCATGAGACTCTTCAGCCTGGAAAAGTGCAGGCTCGGGGGGTCCTGGTGGCTGCCTATAAGTATATAAGGGGTGTACATCAGGACCACAGGGAACACCTGTTCACCAGAGCACCCCAAAGAATGACAAGGTCAAACAATCACAAACTCCTCCAAGACCGTTTCAGTCTGGACATAAGGAAGAACTTCTTTACTGTCTGAGCCCCAAAGGCCTGGAACAGACTGCTGCCAGAGGTGGTGCGAGCACCTACTTTGGACTCCTTTAAGAGACATTTGGATGTTTATCTTGCTGGGATCCTTTGACCCCAGTTTACTTCTTTCCCCTGGGGAAGGGGGCTGGACTCGATGATCTTCTGAGGTCCCTTCCAGCCCTAATGTCTATGAAATCTATGAAAGTGTTTGATTGCCATGACTTAACAGAAATTCACAGTTTTACGCCACTTTAAAATGGGTACAGCACTTTAAATTAACCCTTGTTAAATGAGGTATTACATTTTAAGTGCTATATTTTACAACACTTCAGCAACCTACAGTGCGTTGAATAGCTTCTGTACACTAGTCAAATTTCTGACCAGTAAAGAAGCCCCAAGAGGCTTCAGAGCACCCCCTTCCTCCTAACGTGGCGAGTGCTGGGAGGTTCAGAGCCCCCGCCCCCCCAACCAAACACTGCACTTCTGTCATGTTTAAGAACACTGTAACTTTATAGTGCTATAAAAAAGTGCTCTATATCATAATGCTGTAAAACGTGCATGGGGTACTTCTGTACATACCCACTGGAATTCAAGAAAGCAAACTTTAACAAACTCAGGTGACTGGTGGACAGGATCTCCTGGGAGGCAAGTCTGAGGGGAAGAGGAGTCCAAGAGAACTGGTTGCACTTTAAGGAGGCCATATTAAGGACACAATAGTAGGCTATCCCAGTACAAAGAATGGATAGGAAATGCAGCAAGATATTGGCCTTGCTAAATGGTGACCTCTCCAATGAACTAAAACTCAAAGAAGTATTGTACAAAAAGTGGAAACTTGACCATGTTACAAGGAAGAGGTATAAAAGCATAACACAAGCAAACAGGAACAAAATCAGGAAGGGCAGGGCACAAATGGAGATGCAACTAGCAAGGGACACAAAAAGCAGGCAAAATCATTCTACAGGGATGTCATGAGTAGAAACAAGGCCAAGGAAAGTTTAAGTCTCTTGCTAAACATAGAGTATGTGTATATGATGTGAAGAAGGCTGAAGTATTTAATGCATCATTTACTTTGGTCTTCACAACTAAAATTGGCTACCAGTACTAAGTAGTAGTACTCTCAGTACCAACCCACCCACCTATCTAGGGCACTCTGCCCAGTCTTTCCTGCCATGCCTTGCTGTTAAGATACTAGCTACAATAGTGCAGGAAGCTTCCCTTTTAATGCCTCAATGTCTAGGGGATTACAAATGACTCCAACCTTCCCTTATGTCGCATACCTTGCAGACTTTACACTGTTGTTATCAACTCTATGTGCCCTCTTGGCACAGAGCCCTCCAGCTCCTGTGTCTCTACACCACTCAGGCACTGAGTTCACAGCTGCCTGACTTTCTGTGCTTCTCTCCCTGGCACCTGACTCTGCACCTTTCTCTGTCTGGCTCTCTGTGCCTATCCCTGGCACCCAGCTCCACGTCTCTCTTTTTGCACCTCTCTCTGGTGCCTGATTCTGTGCCTCCCTCTCTGGCACCTGGCTCTGCGCCACCTCTGGCACCCAGCTCCACATGTCTCTGACACCCAGCTCCATGCCTCCTCTCTAGCACCCAGCTCCACACCTCTCTGACACCCAGCTCCATGCCTCCCTTTCTCTGGTTCCAAGTTCTATGCACCCATCACTGGGCTTTGCCCAGATCCTGTGCCCTTTTCTCCAAGCACTAATGAGACCTCCAAAACTACCCTTATAGCCTCATCCTGGTCCTCCAGGATAAACCACAACACAAATACAACCCACTGGGCCACAACATAACACTAATGGAGACTGGCTTCTGTCTCTTTAAGAGGGTAAAACTTCTCACCTTAGGACCACGTCTCTTAGCCTTAAGTATCTTAGACTCCTGAAGCCTCACTATACTTCTGGCAGCAAAGTAGGCAGCACCTAGTCTCAGGTAGCTCAGGGCACCTTTCCTTGGCAGTTACTAAGCAAGAGAACCTCTAACTAGCTCCAGCCCTGGGTTTATATATCTGCAGTGGCCTGTCCCCTCCCAGTCACCTGACTGGCTGCAGGTGCTGGCCAATTACCCTCTTAGGCTGTTGCTCAGGCAACCTGCAGCTGTGGGGTTCTGCCTAGGCCTCTGAGCAGTCTGGCCAGGCTGCTTCTGCCCTTTAAGGTAGCAGGCACATCTTGGTGCCCTGCTACAGAACAGATTTGGGATTACTTAGAAAAGATAGATGTTTTCAAGTAAACAGGGCCAGATGATATGTATCCCAGAGTATTCAAGGACTTGGCTAAGGAAATTTCAGAGCCTTTGGCTGTTATCTTAAAGAATTCATGGAAGTCAAGGAAGGTCCCAGACAACTTGAAAAAGGCAAATATAGTGTCCATCTTTAAGAAAGGCAAGAAGGGGAATCTGTGAAATTACAGAACAATTAATCTGACCTTGATACCTGGAAAGATTTAATACATTTAATAGATTTCATAGATTTTTAGGGGCAGAAGGGACTTCAGTAGATCATAAAGTCTGGCCCCCTGCCCTGGGCAAGAAAGAGCACTTGGGATCAGATGACCCCAGCCAGGTGCTTGTCCAGTCTCCTCTTAAAGACATCCAGGGTAAAGGATAGCACCACCTCCCTTGGAAGATCATGGAAAAGGTCATCAAGAAGGAGGGATTTGATAACAGTCCTCAAATACCTGAAGAGCAATTACAGAGAGGATGGAAATTGGCTCTTTTCCATGACTGTAGGGGATATAACTAAGATGGCCTCAAGCTTCAGCAGGGGAAATATAGATTGGAGGTTAGGAGGAACTTTCTGACTCTGTGGGTGGTCAAGCATTGGAACAGGCTACGTAGAGTAATTGTGAAATCTCCATCCTTGGAAGTTTTCAAGAGCAGGTTAGACATACACTTGGCTGGGATGCTTTAGCCAAGGATGATCCTGCCTTGGGCAGGGGCCTAGACTAGATGACCTAGTGAGGCCCCTTCCAGCCCTACTTTCCTATGATCCTAAGGAATTTATTTTTAAAGAGAGGGAAACTAGATGATCAGGAATAGCTAGTATGGATCCTTTAAGAACAACCCATGCATGGTCAACTGGATTTCCTTCTATGATAAAGTACTAGGCTCTGTGAATTGGAGGGGGGGAGTAGTGGATGCAATATGCCTGGATTTTAGCTAGATTTCAATGCTGTCTTCAATGAAGAGTCACTTATTATGATAATTAGACCATGGGAAACTGGATGAAACAACATAAGGGACATGCTGGCCTTTTAACAGATAGTTAAAAGGCCAGTATTCGCTTCAGTATTTCTATGTACCAACAGCCAATTCCCCCACCTCGATCATTGATGGAGGTCCACATGGCACCAGTCCGCCTATGGTTAGGTCTGAAATAGTTAAGGAGCTCCTGGAGGAGCTGGATGGGTACAAGTCAGCAGGCCCGGATGACCTCCATCCACGGCTGCTGAAAGAATTGGCCAGTGTCACAGCTGAGCCACTGGCACAGCTGTTCGAGCACTCATGGTGCTCCGGCCAGGTCCCTGAGGACTGGAGAAGGGCCAATGTGGTGCCCATTTTCAAGAAAGGGAGAAGAGATGAGCCGGGTAACTTTAGACCAGTCAGTCTTACCTCTATTCCTGGGAAAATCCTAGAGAAAATAATCAAAGAACACATTTGTGCAGGCCCAGCAGGGGAAACGATGCTGAGGGGAAACCAGCACGGGTTTGTCACAGGTAGATCCTGCCTGACAAACCTTGTAGCCTTCTATGACCAGGTC
>NW_005841912.1:1683170-1696504 GCF_000455745.1 Alligator sinensis
CACTTCAAGAGGGACGTGGGGAATCTCGAGAGGGTCCAGAGGAGGGCCATTCGCATGATCAGTGGCCTTCGTAATAGACCCTACGGAGGAAGGTTGAGAGATCTGAATCTCTTCAGCCTTCACAAGAGATGGCTGAGGGGAGATCTTGTGGCCGCTTACAAATTCATTAGGGGAGGTCAATGGGGAATAGGGTAAGTGCTGTGCTGTTTACTAAGGCTCCCCAGGGAGTGACTAGGAATAACAGGTGTAAACTAGTTGAGAGTGGATTTAGGTTAGATATTAGGAAGAAATTTTTCACAGTAAGGGTGGCCAGGATCTGGAATGGGCTTCCAAGAGAGGTGGTGCTATCACCTAGCTTGGAGGTCTTCAAGAGGAGGCTAGATAGTCACCTGGCTGGGGTCATCTGACCTCGGTCCTCTTTCCTGCCAAGGGCAGGGGGTCGGACACGATGATCCATTGTGGTCCCTTCTGACTACAATCTATGAATCTATGAATCTAAGATAGGACTAAAAAAAACCCTCTAGGATATACTCTAAAGGCCAGATTTTCCGCTGCTGTAAAATGACATAACTCTAAAGAGGATACCAGATTTACACTAGCAGAAGATTAGGCCCTTAAATTTGGCAGATTATATTACTTTACTTATTGTATGCCAGTCTGACTATTTGTGTACATGCACCAAGTAACATGAAATACAAGAACATGCATTACGTACTCTGCCAGAAATTTATTGTGACCTGCCGCAAAGTGGTTGCACACATCTGGATCTTGTACATACTTCCCAGCTATCAGGGGCAAGTCTTCAGGTTTCTCATCACGGCCTGCCTCAACAACACATTGGCCTTTGTCTATCGCCACTTTCTCACAACACTTTTTGATTTTGCTGGAGAAGACATTTTGTTTGGAACACACATATTCTACAACCTGTGCCTGCAAAAGATACAACATAGTATTGTTTAAAAGGATTTCTTTGGGTTATTAATTCCTAACTCTTCCAGTGCTCAAGTCAATGCTTGACTTATCAATTTTCTAAGGAAATGCCTGATTTACTAGAGAGGATTATCATGAGGATGCAATCAGCAAAGAGCAGCCTAGAGCAGACAGAGCAAATAAAGCATTAGATGTGCTTCCAGCAATGGGTCCTGCAGCCACCCAGCCTCCTCCTCCATACTGCATGGCCCGCCCTTGAAGAGGCGATCCCCATCCCTTAGTGTTAGACAGAAGCCCCTAAGTCCCAGTCCCTGCCAGTGCCTATCGCCACTCTCCAACACATGGTTTTGCCAGGTACTAGTACAGGCAAAAACCCCACAGCAGCAGAAAGCCAACTCTGGATATTGCCAGTCTTTGAGATGGAAAAACGTCCACATAGACAGGCACCTTGAAGCATTGGGTGTCTCTCGCTGCATTTATTTCTCATATACATTTTCCCATTCATTTACCTAATCATTATGGTGATTTTTGAGCTTCAGAAACTAAGGCAGACAGATTATATCCCAAATTATAATTAATCTGCAATGATATCTAAGGGCTATAGACCAAGCTGGTGTAACCTGGTTCCATAGCATTTAGTAGGTATATGTTTGAATGTTTAAGGCTTTAAATGCCGACCTTTTTTTACAAGGAATGGGCAGGTCTAGAACTTTGAGTGAGTAGGCAGTAGAAAATATGGTTCTTCCTAGCTCTCTTAAAAGTATGTAAATTCTTAAAAGTACGTATGTAACCTACCTTGTTATGCATGCAATCCATCATGTTACCATCACAGCACTCTTTGTAGACACCCTTAAGATTGTTTGCAACTCTGTAAACCTCTTCAAATGGAGCCTTAGGAAACCTTTGACTAAGAAGAGCTAGTTTCCTAGAATGAAGGAAAAAGATGGGAAAACATGTTTGTCAGGCTCACTGATGAACAGGATACTTAAAATTCATTTAACATTTTGGACCAGCCTAAAAACTCACATTTTGGATAATTTTGAGAGGTTGCCAGTCTTCCCCAGAAATGCTGTAGATAAATCTTAACTTATTGGGCATAGGGGTAGGCAAAATACAGCCCACATGTGTCCTGTGGAGGGATTGTGTCTGGCCTACAGATAGATTCCATTTCCTGGCAGCCCCAGCAGTGACAGTTCCTTTCAGTTGCCACTGCCGGACCCAACCCTGCTGCCTGGAAATCCTGGCCCACCCACCGTGCACCCATTGCTGGTGATGGGACCCATGTGGGCAGAGCACATGGCTGGGCAGTTGGGATGGGGCTGCAGATGGGCAGGGAGCAGTGTCCAGGAGCGAGATGGGTAGTGGGGCCTGGGAGACCCTGGAATCTTGGGGTGGTGACAGTGCAGGGCTGGGGCCAGGGAAGAGCCAGGATCCACAGCCCCAGCCCTAGAAGCAGCTCCCCACCCACCCATATGCCCTGCTTGTATGGCTCCCAGCCAATCTCCATGGAGATCCTGAGATTGCATGGCTTTGACAGTGCATGACTGGCTGGGGCCAGAGCTGAGATCTTGGGGCAATGACAGCATGGGGCCAGGGCAAAGCTGTGATTCATTCCCTGCACACCCCTGTCCATGGAATCCACACCTATTGCATGGGTGTGAGGGCAGCAGATCATGGCTGGCCTGGCCATAGACCCAGCCCCACGCTGTTATCACCCCAAGATTCTGGGGTCTCCCTGCCTTGCCGACCCCACCACCCTTGTTGTGGTACAGCTGCTTCCCGCCTTGTAGCCTTGGATCTCTGTCCAGACCCTGATTCAGTTCTGCTGCCACCTGCTCAGTTGTGCTGCACCACCACTAGCCTTGCTTTGCTTCTCTTCTCCCTGTCTCTCTTTTATCTCCATCTCTAATTATCTCTCCAATTATCTACCTCAGCAGGCCTAGTCCTCTGGGGAGACCTGTAATTAGGTTTGACTTCCTGCAGCTGGCTATAGTCCCTGCAAGCCTGCAGACTCCTCCAGCCTAGAGTGTGCAGCCTGCTGCAAGCCTTTGCCAGCAAGCCTGCTACAGGTGGCTTTAGACTCTAAAAAATATGAGAGACAAGGAGTACAACTGACATACTCTTATCCCAGGACTGTAGCTTCTCAAATATTCTAGATCAGAATCTAGGCTTGCTTACTGTAGTTTCCAAATGTGCTTATCACCTTGACAAAATTTGGGTCAAACACAATGGAGTAACTGATAATGAGCTAAATGACACAATTTTCTATAATATCACAACTGACAAAACACCTTTGGGGTCCTAGATTCTACAGATAGCTTATTCAGCTTTATATATCTCTGATTTAGTTAATGTACAAAGTGCAAATCTACCCTGCCTTGTTCCTAGTGCTTGACTTTCATCAGTGATCACCATCAACAAAGATTATGCATATTTTCCTTGGTATAAAGCAGTACAACACAACAAGCCATAGTTCATTACATACTAAAATCAATTTGGGTGTTTTGTTTAGAGAATTTCAGGAACTTGCTCATATTGGGCACAGGTTTGCCTGACCTAATCTTTATGCAAATTTTAAGAATGGTTTCTGGCACAGTGGGTGCATAGACACGAGATGTTACATCGCCATAGCAATCACCGACAGTGACATAACTCCTTAGCGTCAGTGGGCACAAACCATGACGCCAACACTACGGCGATGTAGTGTATAAAAATGACCACGCACTGCTGGGATGGCGCAGGTACTGAGCAGTAATTTTGTACATACTAAAGCAAGTGCTAAATGACTGTGCAGTGCTAAATGCACAGTCAGGGGCACATGTAGATGCACACTGTGACTCCTTGATCAAAAATATAAGTGGGTTACATTGATTTGTTTCTGAGATATTGAAAGATGTACAAATTGTATTGATATCAAAGGATACTGATTATAAACTGTTATGGTACAACAACTATGTCTGAGTGATTCTGTACAGATGTAGCAAAACCACTCCCACATTAGCTCTTTTTCATTCAAGGTCAAAGTTAGGGCAATCTAGCTAATTTGTGTTACAACAGGATCATTTGCTGGTTAGCCATGTTAGTCTGAAATCAGGCAGAAGATAGGGCAGGGTGGCACCACCAAGGCTGATTTAGAGAGGCATGAGCTTTCATAGGCCACAACCTGTTTTGTCAGATGCTAGGAAAGGACTGGCAGAAAAAAAAAGATTTTATATAGAAGGAAAAGGGACAGGTGGAACGAACACTGTTAAGAGACATAATGAGTGGACTGGTTAGGCCAGTTGAGATGAACAAGGAAGTCAACACCTGGAGAATCAGCCAAGTCTTTCCTGCCCAAATGCAGGGGGGCTGGACCCAATAATCTGTAAGGTCCCTCCCAGCCCCTAACAACTATGAAACTATGAAATCAGGGTGAGGTAGGCCCTGCTGGACCACCCTGGACTTCAGATCACTCCTTGGACTGACTGTCTGAGAGTCACAATGGCCTGCAGCAAGCCCCTGCCAGGTGGGAGCTGCCTCCATCACTGCTTCCCAGCCTTAGGTACCTAACCCAGAATGGGGGAAGGTCTGGCCTGAAAACAGGCACAACATGGCCAGCTGAACTAGACTTCTTTACAGGCCATCCTGGGCTTGTTTCCAGGCCATCCTGGAGGGGGCACCCAGGGCAAGGGCCATGCTGGTGCCCAGTGAAGAGTGATGTACCCTTTGGCTCTGACCTTCAGTGGGTCCAGAGGCAGAGGAGGGCAGATTTCATGTTTTACCCTGTATTATGCATATAAATTCTGTAATATGTTGGTGGAGAGACAGGGAGGTGGAATGGGCTACACAGCACTCCCCTCTATGAAAGACAGGGGAGGAAGAGGCAAGGAAGGAAGAAAGGCACAGCCCTGCCTGGGGAGAGGGAAGGCCTCACCAGATTTGGGGGATGGGGAGGAGACTCCTTTGGGTGAGTGACAAAAAGGGTGGCAGGGGTGGGGGGGCAGGGAGGAATTTAACTTCTCTCTCCTGTTTTTAAGTTGTAAACCACACAGCCTTTGTTGGGAATGCCTTTGGCAGCATATAAATCAAATGAATCAGTCAATCTAAATCAATCAATGAACAGCTAGCCCAGGCAATGAGATATCCATAGTCCTTGTTGAGATCAGAGTTAGCGCATCAAATCTGTGTATGATTCCTTGTTCTGCAATTTTGTGGTTGAGTTGAGGTGAGGGGGTTATTTATTTATTTTTTTTAAGGGTAGCTACTCTCAGGTCAGTGTTGAAATGTCCAGGATCATCCAGATGCAGCAGTTACATGTAACAGCTGATACAGGCTCCCAAATGACAGACCCCCCATCTACCCTTTAAAGCAGTCAAAAAGTATGTTTGTCCATACCATGAAATTTCTCTGATGTATCTTCAGGTTTCAGGGCAAACAGTCCATTTCATTGTAAAATAGTGATAAGGACACTTACTGTGCTTGGAAAGTTTTCTCTCCAAACATCTTCCAGATTCCACAGGAGTGTTCATGCCATAGACTCATTTCTGTGGCCTTTTCCTTAAGGGCAGCGATCTAGAGTAATAAAACACAGAGTGTCAAATGAAATGGTTGCACTTAATGGATTAGAAAAGAAACCCCTGTTTAGAAACACAGAGGACTCTTTCCATGTAAAGCTATGATGAGAACAAACCAAGAGATCCTGATATGAGCCTTAGCCACTCACAATCCAACAGTTAACTTTCAGTGCATATATTGTGTCCCAAACTGGCTACCCTACCTGTTGTGGTGTCATATCTTGCTGTGTCAGTAACTCAGCTGATTTCACTGAAGTACACAGCTTGTAGTCATGAACCAAAACTCATATTATACTGTGGGAGGGAAAGCTGGGAGACAAATATTAACTCCTAATTTACAAGCAGTTACAGCTTACAATGAAGATCCATAATTTATTTTAAAATTACTAGATTAGACATTGTCCTTTAGAGCAGCGGTTCTCAATCTGTGGTATGGATACCACCAGTGGTAAGCAGATAACCTGTCTATGGTACGTGTTAACAGATTTATTATAATTACTTTATAAGACAAAAATTTGCTGGTGGTGCTTAAGGTTGAACTGAAAATGTCGGTGGTGGTACTTAAGATTGTATTGTTTTAAACTGGTGGTGCACAATCTGTCAGAGTTTGGGAACTGCTGCTTTAGAGGTTAAAATTGCTAAAATCAGCATGTAATGTTAAGGGGATGGTAAAAAATGGATTGACACTCACATAGAAAATCTGAATACAGGCAGTCCTCGACTTTACGACATTCAAGTTATGGTGAACAGCACTTATGACGTTTATAAATTGACACACTGTTTCAACTTTCTGACATCAGTTTCGACTTTATGATGCTTGATCCGATGCCATGCCATGCCAGCGAACAAGTTCGCTGTGCTGCCCATTTCCCTGCACTGATCTGCTGTACCGTCCATCTCCCTGACTCAGGACTCTTAGTTGCTGTTCCAACACTATTTTTACGTGATAAGTCTTTGTGTTTCCAAATTTTTTCTTAAAATTTAGTGTTTTTTTCCCCATAATAATGGCAGAAAAGCATAAATCTGGTGCAAGTGATGTTTCTAAGAAATGTAGAGCAATTACTATGGAGACATTGGATGAAAACATTGAAAAGGGTGGGTATTGTGCTTGGCAAGTTTTTAATGTTGACAAAACTGAGTTCTTTTGGGAAAAAATGCCGTTGAGAACCTACATTGCAAAGAGGAGAAATCCGTGCCAGGGTACAAAGCTGCTAAAGATAGGCTCATTCTTTTGATTGGTGCTAATGCTGCAGGTGACTTTAAACTTAAACCTTTACTTGTGTACTGTTCAGAAAACCCCAGAGCTTTCAAGGGTTATTCCAAGGCATTTCTCCCAGTGATATGGAAATCCAATCCTAAGGCATGGGTCAATAAGAATATTTTTGAGGATTGGTTTAATCATCATTTTGTGCCAAGTGTCAGGGTTTATTACAGCAAAAACAATCTTGCATTTAAAGCATTGTTAATTCTCAACAATGCTTCTGGTCATCCAACCATCCTTGATGACATATATCTTGACATCAAAGTGGTGTTTCTGCTCCCCAACACCACCTTATTGTTGCAACTCATAGACCAGGGACTATTTTCATCCTTCAAGGCCTACTATTTTAGGTGCTCATTTGCCCAGGGCATCAGGGCAATTGAGAAGGAAGGTGGACCAACTCTGAGGAATTCTGGAAGGGTTTCAACATTTACCATGCAGTTAAGAAGATTGGTGAGACATGGAATGAAGTCAAACAATCAAATTTGAATGGCGTTTGGAAAAAATTGTGTCCTGAGTTTGTGTCTGACTTCCAAGGCTTTACAGACACTGTTGAAGAGGTGGCCAACAATGTTGTTGAAATGGGCAAGAACTCAACTAATACGTTGTACCAGGTGCTGTTGATGAGTTGCTGGCATCACATTCTGAAGAATTAACTAATGAGGACCTCATTGAATTGGAACAGCAAAAAGTGGCAGAGGAAAAAGAAGGTGCACCCACTGTTGAAGAGACTTCTCCTCGTAAAGTCTTGACAACAAACATGTTGGCTGAGGCATTTCAATATTTGGAAGCTGCCATGTCCCTGTTTGAGGAACATGACCCCAACATTGAACGCAGTGCATCTGTGAACAGGGGCATATCCAACATGCACAGCTGCTACAGAGAAATTTACAAGCAAAAGAGGAGAACATCTGTCCAGACTTTCTTAGCCACTTTCTTTAAGAAAGCAGACAAGACTCTAGAAAAACCTGCAGCCAAGCACAGCAAGGCGCTGTTGAGGCCTGCCACTTCAAGGGCCCAAGCAGGCAGCAGCCAGGTGCTTGATTGCAGCAGCAATTTTAGAGAGCATGCTATAAATAGGGAAGCAGCAGTTTGCTGCTAGCAGCCATGAGAGAGGCATTAGCCAGCAGAGCTGAGGCTCAGGAGCAGCTTGGAGATTTATGGGCTGAGGCTATGGGGATGGAGAAGGCTCCTGGTTCTGGGCATGACCTAAAACTGCACCCTGCCAGGGATGGGTGGCCTGGTGGGGGTGCCGGTGGTGTGGCAGCCCCATGAAATGCCAGGCCAGTTACCTCCCTGGTGAAAGGCAGGTCAGGGGTGCCTAATAACCTCCAGTCCCCACACAGTCCTAGCTGGGTAATGCCCAGACTTATGAGAGTGTAGAAAGGCCTGTGGCTCAGTTTCTAGCTGAGTTGTGAGGGTAAAAGCAGGCAAGCAGCTTAGACCTGACCCGGGGTACCTGACTGGTCCATGCTGGGGCCAGGACTCACAAAGGGGTCAAAAGGGTCAGGGGCCCACTGCAAGGTGTGCCCACAGAGCAAAGAGGCTCAGGATCTCTACAGGCCTGAGATGGGGCCAGGGCCTACGGGGGAGCCTAAGGGGCCAGGGCCTAAGGGGGAGCCGAAGGTCCCAGAGAGGGGACCACAGCTAATGGGTGAAGGGTATGGCTGAGTTTAGTTGCCTGAGATGCCATCTGCAAAGCTTAGGCCACAGTGTAGGGATGGAATGGAGCTGCAGATATTCCCCTGAACATCGGGGTTCAAAATGGGCAGCCTCCCACCTAATTAACATAGTAATTATGTATCATCAAGGTGTGGTAGGTGGGAGAGGCAGGTGGTTAGCCCAGAGACAGGTGGGCAGGCCAACATCAAACTGGCCCTAAGAAGCCCCCTGTTACACCAAGACTCCTGAGAAGACTCCAGCCAAGAGCCCTTCAAAAAGTCCATCAAAGTCACCTCAAAGAAGTCCTTCCAAATCAATATGATTGCTATTTACAATATAAATATATTAATGTAGCTATATTACTCATCTATAATTGACTGAGTACAAAATTATAGGTTATAATTTCTGGGTAATTATAGGTTATAATATCTGGGTTATTTTTGGTAAAAATAGGGTATCGGGCCTTGGTTCAGGAACCAAGACACAGTTTTCAGGAACCAATTGTTTTAAGTCTAAGGACCGCCTGTACCTTTCCTTCCAAGCAGACACCAATGTCAGTTATTGCACAACAGGTTTCAACTGCAAGCTCGTAGTCATCACCCAGGGCGAGAATTGTAGGGGCAAATAGAAAAGGCAACCTTCTTGCAACTCCATAGACATAACTGTAATTCAAAGAAAACATGAAGTCAGGTATTTCAGCAAGAGCAACAAATAACCTCAAATCTATATGGGGCTTTTATGAAAATGTGGTGTCTATTGATGGGACATTTTGTGCTGCCTCTGCACATCTTCAAATGAGAACACACTGAGAGAGAGAATTATTTGAATTCCTTATATATTTAGCCACACCAAGTCTGTAAGAATTCAGTTTTAAAATATTTTTGCCAAAAATTCAACATTCAGTGGTGTGAGGGGGGAAAGCTGACAAGCTTCATTGCTACCTCTATCTCTTTTTTTTTTTCTGTCCTTTCCAGTGATGAAGTGGAAAAAAGGGGAAGTGAAAAAACAGAGAAAATGGGAAGGTGGAAAAGGAAGAATGAAATACTGGAAAAGTGGACATGGAGTTCTTATACAATTTTGTTCTCTTTTTTCTGTTAAAAAATCAGAAATTCCCAAAATACTTCAAGAAAAAAAACCTGAAGGTGAAGACATGTTATTTTATGGGGGGAAATCTTTAAATGGAAGCAATTAAATAATCCTAATGTTTAGTTGAAATTGCTTCACAAGTTCAAATTTTGAAGAATTCTGGCTAGCTCATTATTCTAACATCCACACAAATGCCCTGTGAAAGTATATGCACCATGGATGTGTGGCTGTTCCTACACTTACAGTGACAGCTTTTTGACCCTGTGGTTCTGAGTGTCAACACATCCCATGCACCCTAATGAATACGAT
The DNA here is from genome assembly GCF_000455745.1 of Alligator sinensis. Lineage (NCBI taxonomy): Eukaryota > Metazoa > Chordata > Crocodylia > Alligatoridae > Alligator > Alligator sinensis. Next base: position 1,692,972 of record NW_005841912.1, read on the forward strand.
CCACGATCTGTATAATAATAATGAGTTTCCTTACTGTCCCAGGAATGACTGTCTGTTCTCTTTGAGCTCCTTGCAAACAGCATCAGGCTCAGGTCTCTGATATGGTATAAAGAAGCGGGGATAGGTCATTTTGAATGATAGGAAGCACTCATTTCTTTCAGGGTCAGCATTAGCACAACAGTCAGCCATTGCCCCATAGGAATCATGAAGCTTCTTGATTTGGCAAATCTCATCCAAGAAAATGGCTTGCTACAGTGAGAAGGGTAGAATACAAACATTGCCACTGGTCAGCATTAAGGGTGCTTATGGACAGCATAGTGTAAATGTCTGCATATTTAGTTTTCAGTACAAGACGACAGAGCTACAATACATGCTACAATTTATGGGCCATTCTGAGCCAGATTCTTAGGTAGGTAAATTTCAGATTATTTAGATATCTATTAAAGAAAAACTGGATGTTTACTAGGCCTGTGTGAAGTTCCTAACCTGTTCTTTCACCACTGTTGGATGCTTGCCTGCTCCCAAAACTGTGCTGCCTGGTGCAGTAGTCTGGAAGCTGACCTTGCCTGTGAAGACTGATGTGAAAAAGCCATTGAGTACTTCATCCTTTCTCACTAAGGGCACTTGTACATGTGATGCCATTGCCATGTACACATGATGAAAATTTCACTTTGTGTGGCTTAATGGTGTCACGCTGTACACATGTAGGAGCTTGCGGGTTTAAAATGAGTTTGCATTGTTACAAACTAAAATACATCCTGAAGTAGTTTAGTTTGCACCAATGCATTTCCAGCTAGTAGATCGTCCCCTGACCATGGAAGAGGTGGGCAGGATCCACAGGAAAAAAGAATTGGGCCCCTCATTACTTCTGCCTTCAGCAGGTGCTGAGTGAAGGCAGAAGTGGTGAGGGGCCGGATTCTTTTTTTTTTTTTCTTCAGTGGAGCCTGCCTGCCTCTCCCATGGCCAAGGACTGAGCTGCTGGTGGACCGAGTGACCACTGAGCTGCAGAGGGACCCTGGTCCTTCCCTCCATGGCGGCAGTGCCCCCCAAGGCCACCTGGGCAGGCTGCTATCAGGCCACGTGCTTCCACACCTCAGGGTATGGATAGAGTTGGATTAGGCCAGGTGCTGCTTCCAGGCTGGGCTACCTAGGTGGCCCCAGGAGACACTGCCACTGCAGAGGGAAGGATTGGGGCCTCCCACAGCTCAGGGGCTGCTCAGCCCACCAGCAGCTTGCCCTCCAGCTGTGGGAGAGGCAGGCAGGCTCCACCGAAAAAAAAGGATTGGGCCCTTTGCCATAACAGTGATGGAAACCCCTAAATTGAAATGGTAGGTTTAAATTAAAACCCACCATTTCAATTTAGGGAGCATATAATGCAACCCTAAGAATTAAACCCTCATCATGTGGAAAAACGCCCTAGGTTGCCTTCCCTCTTCAGTAAGGGAATCACACTTTCCCTGATCATCCTCCTCTTGCTGACAGAAGCATTTTGTCTGCATTGAACTTCATCTTCTTGCCTCCAGCCCAGTTTTCCAATCTATCAAGATCCTTCTAAATTCTATTCCTATCGCAGTCATGGTCGCAGGGCTGAGTATGGGAGATTCTTCTCTCCCAGCTCAAGCTCCACAGTCATGGAGACCAGACTGGGGGATTCCTATCTCCCAACCCTGGCCCCACAGTCATGGAGCTATGGTTGGGAGATAAGAATTTCCCAGCCTGGACCCCACAACTGTGGGGCCAGGGCTGGGAGATAAGAATCTCCTAACCCTTGCTCCCTAGTTATGATCACAAACATTGCCCCGACCCTGACATCAAGCAGTAGGGCTGTGCAAAACAGCACCATTTCATTTCGACTTAGGCATCACTGTTCCAATGGAACAGTGCTTCATTTTGAGTTTTGTTTAGTTTCAAAACTGCTGTTCCATTTTGTTTCATCACAACTGTTTTACTGTTTCTACGCTGTTTCAACGTTTTGCCCATAGGCTGTAATGGGGAAGCACAAAACTGCCTATAACTTTGTCATTTCTTGCCTTACTCAGATGAAACTTGCAGGAATAGTAGCCCTTTCTGAGGCCATGACGCTTGACCAGTTTCAAGGAGATAGGTTCAGGGGTTTCTGGGAAACTGTACTTCAAAGACTTGAAAGCAAAACTTGCATCATGTGCATGTGTTAAGCCACAGTGGGATGACAACTGCAGGCATGGTGGCCTCTGGTGAGGCCATGAAGCCTGCCAGCTTTCAAGGAGACAAGTGCAGGGGTTTCTGGGAAACTGCACCTCAAGCTGCTGACAAGCAAAACTCATGACACGTGTGTGTTAAGGCAGAGCAGGGTGAAAACTGCTAGCATGGTAGCCCCTGCTGGGGCCATGAAGCCTGGCAAGTTTCAGGGAGATAGGTTCAGGGGTTTCTGGGAAACTGCACCTCAAACTGTTCAGAGCAAAACTTGCATCACCTGTAAGTGTGAAGGCACAGAGTAAGCTCGGTTCAAACAATGCTTTTTATGCAGTTTTTCCATCCCTCCCACAGAGCACTGGGTTTGGAAGGGACCTCAGGGAAAGATCACAATCACTGGCCAGCTGCACATGTCAATATCAGAGCAGTCTTTCCCCCTTCTTCCTCCTCCCTCTCCTTAGTTTCTCTTTAGCTACAAGCAAGCCCAGCTCTGAAACTTGAAACGTTCGGAAAATTTTGAAAAGTTTTGACTGCCCTTGTTTCATTCTGAGACTGTTTTGAAGTCTTTCATTTTGTTTCAATGTTGCTGTTTTGAGCTCGAAACTAGTCAAAACAGCATTGAAATGAAACAGCCAGCGAAATTTCACACAGCCCTAGCAAGCAGATCCCTAGGGCAGGGAGCAATCCCCCGTCCCCTGCTGCCTGGCTGACCGGGAGCACATTTGCTTCCAGTCAGCTGTCTACATGTGCTGTACTGTGCAGTAAGTAATTGAGAGTAAAGTTGCTACTTGTATTTACAGGTAGCAGATTTACTCCCAATTAGAGCAATTACTGCGCAATAAGCATTTGTATGTATAAACGGTGATGGTTACTGCACAGTAATTATCTCTAATCTCAAGTAAAGCTTCTCATGTAGACGTGCCCCTTGTCTATACAATTTTTACTACCTGTCTGGTTGCAGCTTATTTTTTCATTTTTGAAGACTAATCCAAAGTAACTTTTGAGCAGTTCTGCCTTTCTTTGTGTCTTCTGTTAATAACTCACCTTATCTATTTAGCAGTGGACCTTCAAACTTCCTTTGTTTTTCTTATCTGGCCAATATATTTGTAAAATGCATATATAAGCTGATCTTCACCAGTTTATTTGTTGATTCATAGGAGCACTTCTGAAAGTACTGAGTAAATGTGATCCTTCTTTTTCTTTTAATTTCTTTTGCCAAATGTAGCTCATTTTTTACCCCCACTTCCCTGATTACACCCCCAGGAATTATGCACAGAACATTCAAAATTATGCACAGGAAAACTCAAAATTATGCAAAACTAATGACTTTTTTTTTTTTTTTTACAAATTAAACTAAGTAT
>NW_005841912.1:1696535-1700716 GCF_000455745.1 Alligator sinensis
TGGGTGTGGGGTTTGTGGTGGGGTTATGAGGGGATATGCAGGGGTGTGGGTGTGGGGTTTGTGGAGGTGGTTTGTGAAGAGTTGCAGGGGGTGTAGGTGTGTGTGTGTTGGGTTTGTGGGTGGGTATGAGCCCCCCTGCCACACACCCCCCATGGTGCACAGTGCCCATGAGTAGCAGCAGGCCCTCATGGTGCTTATGGCCATGGCAGGCAGAACCCCTGACAGCATGCACCTCTGACTGAGTCCCAGAACCTCCATGTGCTAGCATGGAGCCAGCCTGGCCTGCTGGCACGTACCTTCAAACAAAAACAGGTTGTCTCCATGCCAGGATGTGGGACTTGTAGCACTACAGGCAGGAGCTGTGCATCATTGGAACAGGTGGACACCATGCCTCCATGTGCAGCTTCCCACTGGAGTGCTAGCAGCCCCACATAGAGGCACAGAGCTAGCCGACTCAGCCTGATGGCACGTGGACTGGGATCTTTGTATCACTGGGCCAGATGGGCTCCATGCCTCCACATGGAGCTTCCAACACTTCAGTGGGAAGCTGCATGTAGAGACAAGCAGGAACCCAACTGCCCCAATGGCATGTGAGTCTGTGCCTCCATGTGCAGCTTCCCTCCTGGCCCAATGGCATGTGGCTCCCAGTCCACGCACCATCAGCCCTCCACGTGGGACTGCCAATGGGAAGCCACACATGGACACATGGAGTCACATGCCATCAGGCCAGTCTGGAGTGCTAGAAGCCCCATATAGAGGCACGGAGTCCACCCAGCCTGATGCTGTGCAGCCCATACCCACCTACAAATCCTGCACACCCCCACAATCACCCCCAAGCCCACCCTCCCCCCTGCAGCCAGGAGCTCCCATCCCCACTTACCCAGCTGACCAGTCACATGGCTCTGTGCATCCACATCATGGGGCTCCCAGCTGGAGTGCCAGGAGCCCCACAGAGGTGGAGGCACAAGACCACTGCAGTTAAATTATGCAATTTATGCACAAAATTGCATGGGTACATAATTGCATAATATCACAGGGTATACCTAATTTTGTCCCTGCAAGTTCTTGCTAATTCTTGGTATACATCCTTAATGTTTTGTTCATCCTTCCTTTACTAGTAGGTTTTCTTTTTGATTTTGAGCCAAGAAGATCCCCATGTATTTGGCCTTCTGCTGTTCTTCCTGTGTTTTCTTCCAAATCAGAACAGTTTCTTGTTGAGCCTCCCATACCATGTCCTTTAGAAAACTTTTAGCTCTCCTGGGCTCCTTTATCTGTCAGTCTATCCATACAAGGGACCTAACCAATTTTTTCCTTTGGTGGTTGAAATCAACCCTCCTGAAATCTAGTATTTTACTACTTCTAACCTTCTGCTCTTCCTATCTTAGAATCATTTCCCTGTCTCAGAACTCTAGCATACCATGATCATTTCCTCCCCAGTTTACAGTCCCCTTCATATTATCAACTAGTTCTTTCTAGTCAACACTATACTTAATATGTCAGGTTGCTTTTTGCCCCAGCACATGCCCCTGCACATGGGGTTAGTATGGGGGAAAATGCTCCAGAGGTAGGGGAGGGGAGGCTGAGGCCAGCACCTGACTAGCCCCAGCAGCCTTCCCTAAGGTTCTGGGGGCCTTCTGGGGCTCCAGCAGTGGCGATCTGGGTGCATAGAGCCTGGCCAGCAGCTGGAGCATGGCTCTGGCCAGTCAGGCTCCAGTTTTGGAGCAGCGCATGCCGCTGCCACGTGCACAACCCCAATTTTTTCACACACTTTTTTTTTATACCAGGATCTCCTAGTATCTAAATTTTGCTCTTTGCTGCAAATATGCAGCGTGGAAAACCAAATCACTTGGGTGGGGTGTTTCTCAGTGCCTCAAAAGCCACACGTGCTTGCTCATGTGGACATGGCCTCAATGTCCATTTCTAGGCCCCTAAATATGTTTAAACATTTTCTCCCCCCTTCCCCCGCCCTCCTCCGCAGTAAATTAAAAATCTATGTCCCAGAGAAAGCCAATGGAATTTAGGCTCCGGAGTCATGCAGGCATTTTGAAAATCTCTGCTCTTTGAATCTGGTGGTTTAAAAATATCGAGTTGGAGGGTGACTTGCTGGTAGACTCAAAAACTGGGTGTCTTCAAAGTTTATAGACCTAACATTTTCTTTGTTTAAGAATGACTACTAAGTGTTGTATCACACAATAGAAGAATCACTGTAACCATGGATGCTTTGCCTACCAGTGATTTTGTGCATGCCAGAGCATCCTTATTGGCAACACAGCTTTGTGCAAGATCGACAACATTCTTCACCAGTTCACTTATTGATTCATAGGAGCACTTCTGGAGGTACTGGGCAAATGTGATGATGGTGCTGAAAAAAGGCATGTTTTTGAATGAGCAAACAACAACAAAACCAAACCACCACTTTTCTTCACATGTAAGAAGGATTCAGAGACTTTTTTTTAATCCGTGGCAACCAGAATTGAGAGAGAATCTGTGGTTAAAATCTGGCCAGTAAAGTTTGAGAGAGAGTCTGATGCTCCAAGGCATCTCATTATGGGTACACAATGCTTTCTAAATAATCATGAAGAAATGGATGTGAGTGCAAGACTGAATCCAAATTACTTTCATATATGAGATGAGTAAACTTAAATGCATAATCCTGCAACCTATTTCCTCTTTAATCCCATCTCCCTCCAGGAGTGTATGTGTTGAGTAGAAGTACCTTGGATTAAGGTCTAATCACCTGTGTGTTTCCTGTTACTCATACCCAGGACACATGCAGGCAGATGTTATGAATTGCTAAAAAATATTGACTGTAGAAAGTTGCTCCCCAAAGATGTTTTTAAATGGTTCTCTAGCAACTCTAGTTATCTTCATGTGCCCCTTAAAAAAACACTGGTCAAGCTGACTCATCCGAGTACAAGCCAATGAATTTCTCTACATACCCTGCCCAGTAAGATTAGTTCCATCCTTCAGCAGTTAGCAGAAACTCCTGAGACTATCCCAAATGTAGAACTGAAACTGCTCTAGGACTCAAGGAAGCTTGATATTTCAAAGGTTAACACTTTAGTTTTCCTTGTTTATATTGGCCTTTGTATTTTATCAATAAATAACACACTTTCTCCCCTTTCCACCCCAAAACATGTAGACCATCACCATTACACAAACTATAACTTTATGGTCTCTTACACTGCTTTAAAATGCTCTTCCTTTAAATTGTTGAAATGGTGAGCAATCTCATTCTTATATTCTGGAGAAAAAAGAAAAGAAAAAAAGAAAAGCATAGCAAGGCTCAGTTTTACATATCCCGTGAGTGTACAAGTCACCAGTTTTCTTTGGGAGAAGTGGGGTCAAATAAAAGTTTACAGTTTGCCCTACATGTACATTTTATAGCATATAATTATACAACTCTACTTCAGAAGCATCCCACAGCACATTTCAATGTATGTGTGCATATGTATATGGGAAACTTTCACCCACCACTGCAGTGCAACCACCTCTGGAATGTGGCAATCATTTTGCTCCAGGAGGACCACTTAAATTTCTGGAAGTGAAGAATCACTCACCTAACTGAAAATAATGAAGAAACTGTGGGTAGATAGCATGTAATTACTAGAACTGGTTAGATAATGAAGGGGATTATGATGAAAACTTAAGCAAACTGGAAATATTTTTGTTATTTTTTTATCATTTTAAGGAGAGAATATTCATGTTTTCATTAAAAACTACCAAATGCAATATGTACTGTGTTGTTTGGCTAACAATAGAGAATACTGAGTCAAACTAAAAATGTTCAGCTTGTAATAGTAATTATGCAGGTTTGGAGGTTTTCAGTTTTCCAGTCTGTTTCTGCAAAGATTTATTTATTCAAAAACCCAGTTGGCTATAACATTTAGTTCAAAACTCCCTGCAGTCAAAGGGTGCTTATCCATTGACCTCAGTGGACTTTGGAGCAGACCTTTAAAGTTCAGTTTTGAAATTCTGCAAAATTAAAAACCACTGAAACAGTACTACAAAGCATGAGAGGACTTGGTACAAAAGCAAGTAGTTAATGCAGATCTTTCTTACCTGCCTCTTGAGCAAATCGGCTTAAATCTCTGGAGGTAGCAGAACTGAAGAGAAAAATAAAATAAGTTAACACTACCCACTTCATGGTTGCAGCTTAATGTGTAGAACAGTGATTCAGG
>NW_005841912.1:1700747-1709831 GCF_000455745.1 Alligator sinensis
AAAAAGTCTTCATTTATATACTCTTCTTAATCCACATCTGTAAACTATTAAACCATACTAAAGGTAATCGTTAATTTCCATTTAATAGCAAGACGATTGCAAAATTGTGAATATCCTGGCAAAAAAAAGATGTGATTGAATTATTTGTTTAATATGTTTGTGTTTTGGACCCTTCTATCCGGAAAAAGCTTGTGAATTCCACAACCTAGAACCCACACAGATAAAGAATACATAAATTACTTCTCTAGATACAAATAAGTGATTCCAGGGATTGCATTAATAAGTTGTTAGCCTAACCCTACAGACATGCCTCTTTTTTGCTAATACATTCTCAAAAATGACCTGAACTACCACGGAACAAGTACCAGTTTGACCAGCTAGCAGGATTCCATTCAGAAATTCACTCCTGACTGTAGTTATGATAGACTGTAGACCTGGAAACAAGCAAAAAGAATTGCAAGTCCTTGCACAGTAATGGAATTATGACATGACTGGAATAACAGAGACTTAGTGGGATAGCTCACATGATTGGGGCACTGTATATGGATAGGTACAAACTGTTCAGGAAAGACAGGCAGAGGAGAAGAGGAGGTGGAGTTGCACTTTATGTAAAAGAGCCATATGATTGTTCAGAGCTCCAGTATGGAACTGAAGATAGTCCTGTTGAGGGTCTCTGGGTTAAGGCTAGAGGGGAAAGCAACAAGGGTGATGTTGTAGTGGGTGTCTGCTGTAGACCATCAGACCAGAAGGAAGTGATGGATGAGGCTTTCTTCAAACAGCTAGCAGAAGTTTCCCGATCACAGGCCCTGGGTCTCCTGGGGGACTTCAATCACCCTGACATCTCCCGGGAGGGCAATACAGCAGTTTGCAGACAATCCAGGAAGTTTTTGGAGAGTGATTGGGACAACCTCCTGGTGCAGTGTTGGAGTAGCCAACTAGGGACCATGCTCTTCTTGACCTGCTGCTCACAAACAGGGAAAAATTGATGGGGAATGTAGTAGCAGATGGAAACTTGGGCATCTTTTAGTGGTTATAGAACAGCAGTGACCACAAGATGATTGAATTTAGGATCCTGGGGAAAGAAAGGATGGAGAGCAGCAAAGTAAGGATGCAGAAAAGGCGGAAGTACTCAATGCCTTTTTTGCCACCTCTGTCACAAGGTTGCCTCCCCCATTCAGTAAGGGACCCACACTTTCCCTGATCCTCCTCTTGCTACCAACATACTTATAAAAACCCTGCTTGCCACAGGCAAGGGCAACTCCCAGATTACTACACTGGGCAGCACAATTTGAAGAGGAGGTGAGTAGCCGTTCGTGGTAAAAGAACAGGTTAGGGCTATTTAGAAAAGGTGGACATATACTAGTTCATGGGGCCTGATGGGATGCACCCAAGGGTGCTGAGGGAGTTGGGTGATGTGATTGCAGAGCCATTGGCCATCATCTTTGAAAACTCATGGTGATCAGGAGAGGTCCCGGATGATTGGAAATGGACAAATACAGTGCCTATATTTACGATAGGGGAAAAGGAGGATCCACGAAACTACAGACCAGTCAGCCTCACTTCAGTCCCTGGAAAAATCATGGAGCAGATCCTCAAGGAATCCATTTGTAAGCACCTGGAGGAGAAAAGAGTGATTAGGAACAGTCAACATGGATTCACTACTGGCAAATATGCCTAACCAACCTGATTACCTTGTATGATGAGATGACGGTCTTTGTGGATGTGGGGAGACAGGTAGATGTGGTATACCTTGGTTTTAGCAAGGCTTTTGATACAGTCTCCCACAGCATTCTTGCAGACAAGCTAAGGAAGTATGGACTGGCTGGATGAATGGACTGTAAGGTGGATAGAAAACTGGCTGGAGCATTGGGCTCAGAGAGTAGTAATCAATGGCTCAATGTCTAGTTGTCAGCTGGTATCAGGTGGAGTCCCCCAGAGCTTGGTCCTGGGCCCAGTTCTGTTCAGTGTCTTCATCAATGACTCCCACCCAATTGAAGTAGGGGTAAATTCAGGTAATTACTGTGTGAACAACTAGCTGTTTACTAGGCTTCAATACACTGCCAGCAGGGAGAGGAGACCCTGAGATAGGCTACACATTGGTGCCTGCATAGGTGTGGTAAGGGCAGGGTGTAAGGGCCCTGTGAAGAAAGATCTCACCTCAACCCCAACCACTAACGGTAGCAAACACCTTACCTCCCCTTATTCTCCGTTTTTTCCTTTGAACATCAAGGCGTAGCAGATGAACATTAAGGGAAACAACCCAGAGTGAAAGGGAGAAGCCAAGGATCAGTCACTATCAAGTCACTGAACTCCCACACAGTGGACAAAGCAACAAAACAAGACAATAGCATATGGAGTTCGTAGCAGTTGACATGGAGTTCTTAATGGAGGACAGGGAGAACAGTTACTGATGACACCCTCCAATGTTCCAGGACAGGGTAGGGATACTCCATGGAAAATGATACCCAACAGCAAGCTGTACTTAGAAAGTTCTTCACACGTAGCCAGTAAGGTGGCAAGTATTCTTCTGGCTGTGGGGGAGCTGCTTAAGAGATCATGACACCTGTTAAAACCAGTGCACAATGGATCAGAAGCCATGTAGTCAAGACACCCTTCAGGAGATACCCCTTCTTTCCAGGAAAAAGTAAAGTTTTAAATACTATTATAGCACTCAGATAGAAAAAGTTGTGCTTGGGACTTCATGGATTAGAAACCATGTAGTCAAGAAACCCTGCAGGTGACACCTTTAGTAAAAGTAGCCTTCTAGTAATTAGCAAAATTGTAAGTGTTGTAAAGATAACATACGAAAACCTTAGCTGTTCACATAAACACTTTGTGACAGAGCACCTTCAGTGCCTGTCACTTTAAGGGCTTTGAGTGGCAGCAGGGAAGCTGGCAGGTGCAGGCCAGCCCTGATATGACCCTGTGAGGACCATGTGATTGGAGGAGAGAGCTGAGCAGACTCCATTTTAGCTCAGACCCTCACAGCTGAGCCAGCAGTTTGCTGCTGGCAGCTGAAGAGACACCACCCAGCTGAGTAGCTGCTCAGGAATACCTTGGAGGTAAGGACAGGAGCTATGGGGATGGTAGGAAGCTCCTGGTCCTAGGTATGATTTAAAATTGCACCCTGCTGGGGAATGACAGCCTGGTGGGGCTGTATGTGTCAGGGTAGCTCCCCAGAAATGCCAGGCCAGTTGCCTCCCCAGTGAAAGGTGGGTAAGGGCACCTTTTAACCCTAGCCCCACTACCCAGTGGTTATAGAACAGACAGTGGGGCCAGGCATGCCTGGGGAGAGGCACCTGAGCCCCTGGGGATGTAAGACCCCAAGCCCTAGGAAGGGGGTATAGAGTTGGCTCCAGTGAGGGGGTAAAGAGTGGCCCCAGGAAGGGGGGCAGGATTATGCAGAGAGGCCCACACAGAGTAGGATTTGCTGAGGCAGGCCTGAAGGACTATATGTACAGGCATAGAGTAGGGCTTGCCGAGCCAGGCCTGGAGGGCTACCTTGGGGTATGTATAGCTGAGGTAGACCTAAAGGATTGCACATGGGCCAACCTCAAAAGAGCATTAGGAAGAGTCAAGTGCCCAGAGAGGGGCTAGTGGCAAAAGTCAGCCTAGTGTTAGGCATAAGGACCATCACCCATAGAGTAGGATGCATGGGGCACCTGAATGGCTGTGGGCGGATCTCCCAGAGTGTAAGTAGGCAAGCCTGATGGCCCAAAGGCCCTCAAATGAACAGGGCAGTTGAGAGTGGCCCAATGAAAAATGATGTGAAAGGCCCTGTGAGAGGGGGCGGAGTGAATGAGGCCCTGTGAGAGGGGGCGGGGTGTATGTGTAGACTGTGAAAGGCCCAGCAAGGGCTGAGGTTGGCCCAGCTTCTGGATGGAGCTACTACAATTTTGGATGCCATCTGTGAGGCATGGGACCCGGTAAGGGGAGGTCGGAGCCATATGTACACCCCATGGCATCAGGGCATTAAATGGGCAGCCTCCTGTTTATTACATCATGTATATCTCAGCAAGTCATGGCAGACAAGACTGGACAGACTGCCATAGATGGAGGGGTGGCCAGTATGGTGACCAGCCATGAGTAGGCTCCTTCATCACACACTTACTGAAAAATCTTTACAAAACTTGATACCTGGAAAGGTGTGTTTCCCAAAATTTTACACTCCTTTTCCAGATGCATTGGCCCTGATGACAGTGGGGGGAGGGAGAGGACTAGAATCACCAAGGAAAATGGGACTCAAGACAATGGCAAGAACTGAACAGACATTCTCTCTCTCATGCGTGATCAGAATCTAAGTGAAGTTTCCTTCTTTGCAGCCAGGGAGAGAGGTGGATTTGTGTGTACTATAGATTAGCTCTCAACATGCACTTACCAAACAGGCAGCAGAGGCCATGTCATGTCCCTAGAGAAGGATTGCATAACAAAAACCTCTGGCCCCAATAATTCAGCAGGTACTGACACAAAAGAAATTGCAACTATAAAAAAAATATATTAAAAGGAGAAGTAAAATCACCTGCATGGAACTTGAAAGAAATGTGCACTAGTTGCATATCCTTAGACCACCAAAATCTCTTGGATTCTTGGCCAAAAACAAGGTCAGTCAGATCAGAGGCTATTGACCCTATTTTGGCAGGGGGTGAAATTAGCCTGAAAAGCAATCTCTCAAAGATAGGGGAATTTTGAGAGACCTAGCTGAGGGTGCAACAGAGTATCAGGAGTGCCTAAAGAATCAAGAAATCTTTGAAATCCAAGGGGCAAGGAAGTAAACAAAATGTTTCATTCTTATGGTGAGGGATCTGGCAACAGTGCTGCAGCATAGCAACATCATTTAGTAAGGCTTCTTGGGTATTTTCCGTCCACAAACTTAGTAAAATACCAACAGCCTGCCAGATTGCTAGGTACCTCATAAATTCATACCTTACCAATTAGTTTCTCTTGTGCTGTTCATTCTCAAGCCACACATCTTTGTTCTGCTTGGTGAATGTTGAGGGGTTCTGTGTTACCCAACAAGCAAATGTAAAGCCCCCCCCCCCCCCAATCTTATCTGTATGAGACACTGCTTTGTTCTCACCAGCCTGTTGTTGCCCCTCGCCTGTGTCTCTGATACTGCTGTTTGACTTTGCACTTCTGCCTGTCACAGGACACATTTCAGCATTAAGAGTTTTATTCTGAAGATTATCCAAATTGGAGTCATACCCCTAAGTCCTATGGGCTGACTTACTGTTCCACAGAAGATGTGTTATAAATCAGTTCCTGTTTGTGAATCATTAACAAACAATCTTAGGCTTTGTGACCACATTTCTGACACATTAGCAGTTCTGCAGGCTGAAAGAATTCAGAAATATTCATCAAATATCCAACTGCATTTCATCAGGCTATGTGAGGGCAGCACAGGTAGCCTAACTGAGGAAAGTATAACTGGCCCAGGTTTAGTTCACAGTGTTGGCATGGCAGGGTTTGAATTAAGGGAGAGCTTGAGGGAACTGAGCCCCCTCCCCACCGCCATAAGAAATGAGGGTCCCCTGTAAGATTTGAAAATCATAACCTGGGGGGTCTCCAATTTTATTAGGGCATTATGATGGGAAGCCCAATTTTCTTTGTAGACCTCCCACCCAAAGAGTCAAAGTATAATTTGAACCCTGAGCACAGGCTAGCAGCTCATGTCCATTTCCAGGGTCCTGGCAGGGCTACACAGTCTATATAAAGCCTGTGCATTTATATCTTCACTACAGTTCTTCTCAACCTAACTAAACTGAAGCTAGCATGCAAATGGCTACATGTTGTGTGGTTGCTATTTGCAGTTCCAAGCTAGATATTGCTTTAATGAACAACTCTCAGGCTCTGGGAGTTTGCTGCCTGGTCACATAGGCCAGAGATAGAAAACCTTTTCCAGATACAGGCCAGAATGACCCCGTGTCAAAGGCAGGTTTGTGGTGAGTGCTAGGGCCCTGCTGCTACTGACACTTGTCTCTGCAGCAGCAAAGGGAGGGCACCCATAGCCAGCACCTCTCCATGGTGGCAAGGGGTCATCACCTACCACTGGCACTTCTCCCCATGGTGGCAATGGAAGAGCACCTGTAGCCAAAGCCCCCTGTCATCAAATGCCACTAAAGCCCTGCAACCATGGGCCAGATCCAAAGGTCCTAACAGGCCATAGGTTGCTGGCCCCTGACATAAGCCATTCACAGTTTATTATGTCCAATGGAATATTTCAGGTTCCAGTCACAATATTGACCATTTGTACACACTAGGTATTTGCCTTTTCTTGCGCTGCAAAGGCATGACTGTTTGCACAAGCAGGTTTTCTGGATACTTTAAAAGTCTTTCTGGTGCATTAAACTAAAACTCCTCAGATGTAGTTTAGTTTGGGTCAGCACAAATTAAGTGTCATATCCATGGATTTGTTGCATGTAAACACAAAGGTGCTCAAAGACATGTAATAAGCCTCTTTGTCCACCAGATGGCACTGCAACTTTTTTTGTAGTTCACCTTTTTTAATTGCTGCCATTTTTTAATTGCTTCCGCTTTTTCGCCCCTTGTTCCATGTGCCAGCTCCCTGGTCCCATAGCTATGTGGCAGGGCATGGCTGGCTGGGAACTGGGCTTAATTCATTCAAAAACCTAGTGCATGCAAACACTGATGCAACGCTCCAAAATAAACAAGTTTAAATTTTATAAACCTATTTAATTTAATGAGGATTAAAACCATGATGTGTACAGGCACCCATTGTGAATACCTTTGGGTTCTCTAAATAATCTTAAATAAAGAATGGTGTTAAGCCCTGAGTAATAGTGTTTTGGACTTGAGGCATTTGTTCATAGGAGAATTCATAAATCTGAATTGCCTTTTCAAATTTTCCATCTGACCAAACCTTCATCTCTGAATATGTCACTATTTGCTGATATCTTCTGTCATGGTCCTAAGGTTTCTGGTGAAGAGAGAGAGCATTTAAATTTTTGTACAGGCTGATGGTACAAGTCACTAATACTGCCCATAAATATTTCTCAGAAGGCAAGATTCCAAAATAAAGATTGGCCCTAATCTTATGTTCCTTTTAGAGGAAGGCATGTAAAAACATTAACCCAGGCTAAAAGTGTTTTCTTACATTTAACAGGCTGCCACTACGTATTTTGTTGAGAAATATAATGCTTTAGTGGTCTGATGTTGATTTGTTTTATAATATTGGTGAAAGAGCACTAATTCAACTGAATGTTTTCCGTGGGTCACCTCTGAAGTCAAAACCAGTTGTGCTGTCTGTGGCTGTTTTTAACTAGGCACGTCTACCCGTGTATTAATGCACTTTTCCTAATGTGCATTAAATTTAGTACCTCTACGCATTTATACACATACCTTTTGGTTCTCAGACACACCAGAGATCTGCTGCTTCAAAGCAGACTCAATTAATCAAGTCTGCTCCACATGGGAGTTGACGCACACTGCTCTGCACCACTTGTAGTTGTATAAGCTGCGAAATGCGTGTCAGCATGGAGAAATTGGTGGCAGCATGCTTTTGAACTGAAGCACCTCCGAGGTATTTTTCAACGCATCCAGTGCTGTGGTGCTGTGATATAAATGCACATTAGGTTGCCCTAATGCACAGTACCAAAAGTGCACCTTTTTTAAGTGACACATAATGCACAGTAGGCTATTTTACTGCACATTAGCATAATTGCACATTTTTATGTGATGCTTTAATGTGCAATAACATAGGCTATTGTGTGTTAAAGCACACACATAGATGCCCACTGAGATGTTAAAAATCTGGATCTGGATCCAGATCTCTTACAAAGTCCAGCAGTATTTGATTCCATCTTAAAGGGATAAAACGCTACTCCTTTTCTTAAAGTACCAGATACTGACTACCTTATTCAGGGTGAAACTAAGCTTACTCTGATCAGGTCTGCTGAAGTCAACAGGACCACTTATGAAATGAGAGATTCCTAAAGTAAAGTTCCCAAAATATGGCCCAAATCAATTCCAGTTAGGGACTATTTAGAAAAGCTGGACATATACAAGTCCATGAGGACAGACAGGACGCACCCAAGGGTGCTGAGGGAGTTGATGGATGCGATTGCAGAGCTGCTAGCCACCATCTCTGAAAACTCATGACAATTGGGAGAGGTCCCGGATGATTGGAAAAGGGCAAATATAGTGCCCATAATTGAGAGGGGGAAAAAGGAGGATCCAGGGATGTACAGACCCATCAGCCTCACTTCAGTCCCTGGAAAAATCATGGAGCAGATCCTCAAGGAATCCATTTGTAAGCACTTGGAGGAGAAGAAGGTGATTATTCATAGATTCATAGACGTTAGGGTCGGAAGGGACCTCAATAGATCATCGAGTCCGACCCCCTGCATAAGCAGGAAAGAGTGCTGGGTCTAGATAACCCCAGCTAGATACTCATCTAACCTCCTCTTGAAGACTCCCAGGGTAGGGGAGAGCACCACCTCCCTTGGGAGCCCGTTCCAGACCCTGGCCACTCTAACTGTGAAGAAGTTCTTCCTAATGTCCAATCTAAATCTGCTCTCTGCTAGCTTGTGGCCATTATTTCTTGTAACCCCTGGGGGCGCCTTGATGAATAAATACTCACCTATTCCCTTCTGTGCCCCCGTGATGAACTTATAGGCAGCCACAAGGTCACCTCTCAACCTTCTCTTGCGGAAGCTGAATAGATCCAGTTTCTCTAGTCTCTCCTCGTAGTGCTTGGTCTGTAGGCCCTTAACCATACGAGTGGCCCTTCTCTGAACCCTCTCCAGGTTATCCGCATCCCTCTTGAAGTGCGGCGCCCAGAATTGCACGCAGTACTCCAACTGCGGTCTGACCAGCGCCCGATAGAGGGGAAGTATCACCTCCTTGGACCTATTCATCATGCATCTGCTGATGCACGATAAAGTGCCACTGGCTTTTTTGATGGCTTCGTCACACTGCCAACTCATGTTCATCTTGGAGTCCACTAGGACTCCAAGATCCCTTTCCACTTCCGTGCCACCCAGCAGCTCATTCCCTAGGCTGTAGGTGTGCTGGACATTTTTCCTCCCTAGGTGCAGCACTTTGCATTTCTCCTTGTTGAACCGCATT
>NW_005841912.1:1711080-1722143 GCF_000455745.1 Alligator sinensis
AAGGATCGTTTCCTTAAGGCACAGCCACCCTTCTTGGGCTTCCGTCACTTCAAAACTCCTACTCTGCAGTGCATCCTTGACTAATCGCCTGAGTTCATTGAGATCAGTTTTCCTAAAGTCTAGCACTTCCACCCTACTAGTTACTTTACCCACTCGATGTCTTATGGTGAATTCTATTATTAGGTGATCACTGTCCCCCAGATGGCTACCGATCTGTAGGTCCCCTACCATGTCATCCCCCGTTGCCAATACCAGATCCAGTAAGGCATTCCCCCTAGTGGGACCGTGCCTGTACACAGGTTAGAAACCTGCGTGAGCGGTGGGACTTTGCTGTCTGTGACTCCCAGCAGATGTCCGGGTAGTTTAGGTCCCCCATGACTACCGCCTCTTTAGCTTTTATGGTCTCCGAGAGTTGCCTCAGGAACCCCGAATCTCTTTCTTCCCCTTAATGTGGGGGTCTGTAGCAGACCCCTACCACCAAATTAGTAACAGTCAGTATGGATTCCCCAAGGCAAGTAATGCCTGACTAACCTGAATGCCTTCAGTGATGAGATGACTGGATCTGTGGGTGCAGGGAGAGCAGTGAATATGGTATACCTTGATTTTAGCAAGGCTTTTGTTATGGTCTCCCACAGCATTCTCGCAGGCAAGCTATGGAAATATGGGCTGGATGAATGGACTGTAAAGTAGATAAAAAAAACTAGCTGGCTCATTGGGCTCAGGAGGTTGTAATCAATAGCTTGATGTCTAGTTGGCAGCCGGGATCAAGTAGAGTGCCCCAAGGGCTGGTCCTTGGCACAGTTTTTTTCAATATCCTAATCAGTAACCTGGAGCAGTGGTCTCCAACCCTTTTATGGTGAAAAATCACTTTTTGGCATCCCAGGATCTGCCATGCACCCCCTTGTCCCATCCCCCCCACCCCATCTCCTGCCTGTCCCCCCCTGCCACCTCCTGGACAAGCCACCCAGGCTCTGACCCCACTCACCCAGTCCAGCCTGGGTGGCAGGGGATATGGCTTAGCCCAGCTGCATGCGTCCTGCTGCTCCCAATCGTGGAGCCTCTGACAGACTGAGATTGACTGTCAGAGGTTCCACAATTGACCAGTCGATCAAGATCAACTGGTTGGTAACCACTGACATGGAGGATGGCATAGAGTGCACCCTCAGCAAGTGTGCAAATGATGCCAAGCTGGGGGGAGTAGTAAATATGATGGAGGGTAGGGCTAGGATTCAGAGAGACTTAGACAAATTGAAGGATTGGACCAAAAGAAATCTCATGATGTTCAATAGAGACAAGTGCAAAGTCCTGCACTTAGGATGGAACAATCCCATGCACCAGTACAGACTGGGGGCTGACTGGCCGGGCAGCAACTGCACAAAAGGACCTGTGGGTTACAGTGGACAATAAGCTGAATATGAGCCAACAGTGTGCTCTTGTTTCCAAGAAGGCTAGCGGCATACTGGGCTGCATTGGTAGGAGTGCTGCCAGCAAGTCAAGGGAAGTGACTCTTCCCCTCTATTTGACACTGGTGAGGCCACATCTGGAGTACCGTATCCAGTTTTGGGCCCCCCACTACAGAAAGGATGTGGACAAACTGGAAAGAGTCCAGAAGAGGGCAATAAAAATGGTGAGGGGGCTGGGGCAGATGAGTAATAAGGAGAGGCTGAGGGAATTGGGCTTATTTAGTCTAGAGAAGAGAAGACTGGGAGGGATTTGATATCAGCCTTCAACTACCTGAAGGGTGGTTTGAAAGAGGATGGAGCTAGACCATTCTCAGTGGTAGCAGATGACAGAACAAGGAGGCATGGTATCAAGTTGCAACAAGGGAAGTTTAGATTAGATATTAGGAAGAACTTTCTCACTAGGAGGTTAGTAAAACACTGGAACAGGTTACCCAGAGAGGTTGTGGACTCTTCATCCTTGGAGTTTTTTAAGACCTAGCTAGACAAAGCCTTGGCTGGAATGATCTAGTTGGGGCTGGTAAGGGACGAGGGAGGTTTGAGGCTGATGCGGGACGACAGCACAATGAGGGCAGAGAAGGACTCATCCCAGTCACTAGACTTGCCCCTGCAGGGCACAGCAATAAGAATCTAGGGTTCAGGAAGACTGCAGGCTGATCAAGTGGGGTGCCGTGAAGCTTTGAGTGCTATTTGATGCCCACACCTCTGCGAAGTGCAACTCAAAAGAGGGCATGGTGATGTACTACATGCTATCTTTTGTAAGTGATACCTGACACTTGTCTGTGCCTTGAGGGTGGCAGGGTTGTCCCTAGGAGGGCATGAATACAAGTGACCACCCTGGGCACAGAGTTTTGGGGGCCCTGCAGAGACAGGTGAAGTGGATGGGACAACTCCTCAGTACCACCTCCAGCCTCGCATCCGGACACTCGCCAACTTCCCTCCCCCACCACCTCCACCACAGCATGCAGGATTGGCTCTGCATGGGGGGTGTTAATTTGCCTAAGGCCCTGCACCAGTGGCATACCATGGGTTTCTGGGGGCTCTGGGATAAGCCCAAGGTGCCACTGCCCTCACTCCCATGCAATGTTTCTGTCTGGCCTGCTAGCAGCAAAGTGCTCTGTTTATATAGGCAGCCAGAGATCTAAAATGGCCACAGCAATCAAGTACCTGCTGGCTGCTTGGCTTAGCCCTTAAAGTGGCAGGCACCAACAGTGCCCTGCCACAGGGGGATACATTGTTTAGTTCAAATTTATTGTAAATGGGGCTGGAGGAATTTTATGGGCGTGAAGGAAAGTAGGCGAGGTTCACAAAAGGCACCAATACAAATTCCAATGCTCTTTCTATCCTCCTTCCCTCCAGTTTTTAAATACTCTTCCACTGCTAGCTGCAGGCTGATTGATCTCTGTTGGTGTGACAAGAGGCAGAAAGAGAAAGGAAGAAAGAGAAGATGAAGAGTATGACAACACTTCCTTCAGGATTCTTTCAACAACTCAACTATTATGCATTATAACTATAGTTGACTTTCATCCTGACTTATATAGACTTATAATATAATAACAGGTAATACTAATAATAGGAATAAATAATACTGTTAATTCTAATAGTAATATATTAATAAGAGTTTGTAGTAATATTAATGATAATTTATTAATGGTCAATAATAATTGTAATGTTTCAGTTCAATTCTTTATCACAGCATTTCAAAGCAGGTAGATTTGCCTTATCACCCCTCTTCCCCCTGCCCCCCAGCTGCCTCTTGCAGCATGCATACCATACATCCTGGGCTGAAACCACATACATCCTGGGTCCCCACTATATATGTATATATAGACAATATCTTATATAGACTTTAAAGTTTGATTCCTTATGATGAGAAAGCAGATAGTGAACAGAAGGCAGGTTATTATGCACCCTCCCTGCCTCTTTCCCCTATGGCAGGGCGAGGAATGAACCCACCCCCTGGTTCAAGCTCCTCCCTAAGTCCCTCTATTCCCATGGCTGGGCCTTCTGGCTTGTGGAAAAGTAGTAAATTCTGAGCCTGATTCCACATCAGGAGGAAGGCAAGACTTTCTTCTTGCCCTCTTCCTTGGTTACTGGCCAGGCCACAAATGCAGCTGAGGCTATTTTCAATAGAACACTATGCAGTATAAATCATATCATTGAGGGGACTCATGTTCATTGAGCAACAGTCCCCTCACTTGCCTACTATCAAGCTACTGTTGCTGTAAATAAGCATGTAAAGAAATCAGTAATGAATGCGTAAAGTAAATATGCAGACAAGGTTCCTTGGGTGAATCTGATATCTTTTATTAGACCAACCCAAATAGTTGGAAAATAGTTATTAAGCAAGCTTTCGGGTTCAAAAATCCTTCGTCAGGCTAAGGAAGTTTCAGCAGTTGGTGTGTGCTCTTCCTGGATGGAATGAAAAGTAAACAAGCCAGCCGCTGGACTGGTATGCATACAAGACAGGCAGTCAGTAAAAATGTAGATTGAGGAGTCAATGGTTGAGAGACAGACTGGGGAGGAGAGTGGGGGGGAAGAGAGAGAAGGGGGATGAAACTGGAGAGATACCTGGGGAGTCAGTTGTCAGGCAGGTTATAATGTGTCATAAATCCAATGTCTATATTTAGTCCATGATTTTTAGTATCCAGGAGGTTGATGAAATGGAGTTCATAGGCTTGTCTCTGGGAAGTGTTGTATAAGTTTCCTTTGAGCATCAGGACTGAGAGACAGGAGAAAGAGTAGTTTTCTTGTGAGAAATGTGCCCCCACCGGTAATTGGGTATTTCTGTCTTTGATAGATTTCCGGTGTGCGTTCATTCTGGTGTCCAGTTGTTGTTTGGTCTTGTCACCCACAGAGCAAGTTTTGTACAAGACACTACAGACTTTCTACGGAAACCTAAAAATATAGACCACCTTCCCAGCAACACACTCCTAGCCACCATGGACGTTACCACCCTGTATACCAACATCCCACACCAGGACGGCATCCATGCCTGCCTTACATATCTACAGGAACAAGATTACAACTCAGAATACAGACCCAAAGATATTATTGACCTTATACACTTCATCCTCACACACAACAATTTCACTTTTAATAATCAACACTTCCTCCAGATGATGGGAACAACTACAGGCACTAAAATGGCCCCACAGTATGCCAACCTTTTTATAAGCCACTTGGAAGAAGACTTCCTCAAGAACAGCACCATCAAACCCTTGCTATACTTAAGATACATCGATGACATCTTCATCATTTGGACTGAAAACCTGCAATCTCTGATTGAGTTCCATCAGAAATTAAACAATCACCATCCCTCCATCCAACTTTCTCTAGAATACTCCAGCACCAGCATCTCCTTTTTAGACACGATGATCAGTATCCGGAATGATAAAATACAGACCATGTTATACAAGAAACTCACAGACCAATACACATATCTGCATAGAACCAGCAATCACCCTAAATACACCAAAAAAGCTGTGATATAGAGCCAAGCCCTCAGATACCACCGCATTTGTACTGAAGAGAACACCCAGGATTGCCACCTCACCAATTTTAAAAAGGCTTTCACCCAACAAGGACACTCCTCCAGAGAGATAGATCGCATGTTTGAAAGAGCCACCTGGATACCACGTGAAGAACTACTGCAGTACAAAAGAAAAACCCCCACAAATTGCACACCGCTGGTTATGACATATCACCCCCTTCTTGAACCTGTACGGAAAATCCTCAAACAACTGCAACCCATACTAGAAAGAGACCCTATTCTTAAAAAGATCTTCCCAGAGCCACCCATCCTAGCCTTCAGACAAGCACCGAACCTCGCCAACCTCATCACCAGAAGCAAACTTCCTCAACCCCAGAACACACCAAAAGGATCCAGACCGTGCCATGACAAGAAATGCAAAACCTGCCCCCACATCTCCACCACCCCCACTATTACTACACCCCACAACAGAGCCATCAGCATCCCAGGATCTTACAGCTGCACCTCCAGGAATGTAGTATACCTCATCCAATGCACCAAATGCCCTGATGGAAGATACGTAGGAGAGACCAGACAACAACTGCGCACCAGAATGAATGCACACCGGAAATCCATCAAAGACAGAAACACCCAATTACCGGTGGGGGCACATTTCTCACAGGAGGGCCACTCTCCCTCCAACCTGGATACTAAAAATCATGGACTAAATATAGACATTGGATTTGTGACACATTATAACCTGCCTGACATCTGACTCCCCAGGTATTTCTCCACTTTCATCCCCCTTCTCTCTCTTCCCCCCACTCCCCTGCTCAGCCTCTCTCTCACCCATTGACTCCTCAATTTCACTGACTGCCTGTCTTGTATACCAGCCCAGCCTCTGGCTTCTTTACTTTTCATTCCATCCAGGAAGAGCACACACCAACTGCTGAAACTTCCTTAGCCTGACAAGGGGTTTTTGAACCCAAAAGCTTGCTTAATAACTATTTTCCACCTATTTGGGTTGGTCTAATAAAAGATATCAGATTCACCCAAGGAACCTTGTCTGCCTATGTCCTTAGACCAACACGGCTACAACCTACACCCCTAAAGTAAATATGTACATTATTAAGAATTATGAATTATTATGAATTGCCTTTATACACTTTAATATTTGAATTGTTTATGGGCACTAGTACTGCTAGGGCTTCTCCTCTGTCTACCTGAATTGTTGCACAAATTCTGCAGGTCCATTTCATATTATTCTCGCCCTCCTCCTGTTGCTGGTCACAAGTACTGCTGAGGCTTCTCTTCTGTGTACTACTTGAACTGCAGAGGCTTTCTTTGCAGGCTTTGGCCTGAGCATCAGCTCGAGTGTGGTAAGAGTTGCACAAGTTTTGCAGATTCATTTCATATTATTCTAGCCCTCCTTCTGGGTGCTGGCCCTGTTTGCTAATGAGCGTATTATGGAATTGTATTTAGAGGATTGTTGCTGGCCACAAATGCAGAGGCTTTCTTCTTGGTTGCTGGCCATGACCCCCAGCAAATTTCCTCCTGGGGTCTTGGTAGTAGTCCCAGGCCTTCGGGCTCTTTGCCCCACTCGCCCACCTCTGCCTTATACCTCTCCATTGCACCCTTGCAACTTTCTAATCATAGCTGGCCACAAAGGAAACTGTGCTCCTGAGCTATAACCTCTGCAATGGCAGAAGCTGAGGCTTGAGTTTCTTTTCTGAATTCTGGAGACTTTCTTCCTGGTTGCTGGCCAAGACTTCTAGAGTCTGGGTAGTAGGCCTAGGCCTGCAGGCTCTTTGCCCCACTTGCCCACCTCTACCTTACACCTGTCAGTTGCACCCTTGTAACTTTGGAATCATTGCTGGCCACAAAGGAAGCTGAGCTTTCTTCACTGGCTTTTGCCCGAGCATCAGTCAAGTTGCACAAGTTCTGCACGCCCATTTCATAGTCTTCTCACCCTCCTCCTGGTTACTGGCCATGTCCCAGCAAATTCGGACCGGGGTACATGTCTTTTGACACCCACCCATCACTCTTTCTCCTTGAGGCTTCTGTCTCCTTGAGTTTCTTCTCTGACTTGCGGAAGGAAGGAAGATTTTAAATAAATAAGAATAACAGAAAGTAGTTTAAATAACAAAATGTAGTTTAAATAAATAAGGATAACAGAAAGTAAAAAGCTTCCCCCCTACACACACACCTTCCCTCCCTATCTAAGCTTTGTGGCCAGCAAAGATTCAAAAGTTACAATGTAACGGAGATTAGAATGGCCTGACTCAGCCAGCCAGCTGAGTTGGTCCAGCCAATCATACATCTCCACCTGAGGGGGCCCCTAGGGGACCAAGCCTAGGGATCCTACCTCAGAGGGCCCCTAGGGGACCAAGCCTAGGGATCCTACCTCAGAGGGCCCCTAGGGGACTGTGCCTGAGGCCCCCACCTGAGGAGGCCCCTCCCTCCCTACCTAAGGTTATGGCCAGCAAAGATTTGAAAGTTACATTGTAACAGATTATCATGGCCCAACTCAGCCAGCCAGCTTTATTAAAAACACTGCAGCTTAACAATATCAAATATATACAAAATATTTAAAAAAACAAACAAACCTGCAAATCTGAAATATTTCACTCTCTTCACTCTCTTTATTCATTACTGGGCTGGTTGCTGCCCCCAGCAAGTTCCACCCATGAAAGTTTTCTGCAAGGAGGGGGGGAAAGAAAGAACAGAAAGAGGAGGGGGGCTTGGAGCACAGTCAAGAAACCGGACTTTTGCCCCCACCCCACATGCACACAAGGTCGGTGGGACATATTATCTAAACACCCAGGATGCTGCATATCCTGGATGATGTCAGGTCTGGCAGGCAGTATCCTGCCCCTGGACTTTTTTCATTGTGGTTTTGAAATGGAATGTGATGAAGTTCAGAAGGTTTGCAAGACTGAAGGAAATCATGTAAAACCACTCACTGCAAAGTTTCAAACTACTTGCAAAAAACTTACCATTATAGTGATGCTGCAGCTGTCTTCGGGAGTTATGTCCACTGCAGTGGCAGCACATGACAGAGGGTGTGGGAGATGCAAGGACAGGAGGGTACATGGGCAGGGGCAGGATGACATACAATATAGGTGGTGGGGGGGCAGAAGAACTAAGAGGGAGTAGAAAATTAAGGTATTATTGGCCTCCCCCATTTTAAGATAATAATAAATTTTTCGGAGTGAACCCATCCTGACCTGAAACTATGTCCACTCCACTGTGTGCTAGGAGGGAGAAAGGAGGAGTGAGGAAGTTAAAAACAGCAGCACCTACTGGCTAAAGGCTAGAACACAGTGCCCCCTCATGGCGAAGGGGATTAATTAGAAGTCTTTGGAGTCTCTGGCTGTTTGCACAAACAAATCTACAGTTGGAGAGGCGGAACTGGAGAACACTGCAAATTAACACATCTCCAAGTAGTATTGGTTTAAGGTGCTAAATGGATTTTAGAGTGGCGGGAAATCCAAGGTCATGCAAACAGAAACTCAGTTGCGTCAGCATAAACAGGAAATATTGTTTTGTCTACACATACCCTATGCTTCTAATATGGATGCTGTGCTTCTCCCTCTGCCAGTCTCAGGAAGGGAAGGGCAGAGTTTATCGTTCAGGGTTAGAGCTACACTGTTGATCCTCTCACAACCACAGCAGAAGGATTCCCTATAGTCAGCAATTAGCCATGATGGAAGATTTTTTTTTCTTTCATTCTGCCTTCCCAAAACAAGTTACATGCCTTATTTGGGAGCATGTGATATGCAAGAAATGCAGTCTTTACAACAAAAAATTTGCTTCTTCCCTGTGAACAGGGCAACGAACGATTAATTAATCTGCAGATTTGAAAAATAAAGATTTTTAAAGATTTTCTTTTAAATTTCTTGAAAATAATAATTTTTTTTGCAAAATATTGGTATTATTTTAAACATAATTGTAAATCACCAAGAAAGAAACAAAGTTCAGGAGAGGATGAATGAATTTAA
This sequence comes from Alligator sinensis, assembly GCF_000455745.1. Classification (NCBI taxonomy): domain Eukaryota; kingdom Metazoa; phylum Chordata; order Crocodylia; family Alligatoridae; genus Alligator; species Alligator sinensis. The sequence goes on from NW_005841912.1 coordinate 1,720,014, forward strand.
TTTTTCTTGTACCCACTGGTGACTTTGATGTACCTCAAAATTTTACAACATAATCCTTTTTATTTTTACAATCTAAGTGTTATGACAAGGATCAAGCCAAATATTTCTGACAGTAACTGAGCATGTCTACATGTGCACTTTACTGTGCATTAAACTAATCTAATGTTCAGTAAAGCATCACCGTCTACACATACACAGTAATTACTGTGCATTAGATTAATACACAGCACCGTTTGTTAATACTGACAGATACAGCTACTAGCCAACAGTGCTTTAAACTAATGCACCTTAGCGCACATGTGGACGTTAACATTAGGCACAGTTTGTGCCTGGTCAGCTGCACCAGCAGAGGGCAGCCTCCAGCTTGGTGCCGAGCCAGGTGGCTGGCAGCCTTTCCACCCATGTGCCAGAGGCAGGTATTTGACTGCCTGAGGATGCTATCAGGACCCCTGGCCTGACCCTTGGGGCCTATGCCAGCTGCTGTGTCCCCCATGAGTAGTGCTCCACCACTACAGGCACATGCTGGGTGCTGCAGCCCTCCAGACCTTGGCTCTGACCCCTGTGGCCTATGCAGGCTGCTGTTTGGCCCCTGGACACCATGCTTTCCTGGTGGAGGCACATACTGGGCACTGCAGCCTACCCAGACCCCAGCTCTAGCCCCTGGGACTCCTGCCAGGCAGAGCCTGCCTCCCAAGCACTGTACCCCATGATAACAGGCATATGGTACCCGACGCCACCACCTAGAGCCCCCATCTGACCCCTCCCTCCCCCAACAAGGCCTCTGGCACCTGCTGCCATGTCAGGCTCTCTGACAGTAGAGACATAGGCCCAGGGACCAAACTGGACCCAGGAGGAGTTGGTGGACCTAATCACAATTTGCGGGGCTGTAGAGGTCCAGTGCAAATTTAGACAGGTGACGAGGACCAATGCCCATATCTATGCAGCCATGGCTGAGCGAATACAGCACTGTGTAAAGATGAAGGCCCTGTAGGTGCAGTGGGTCCATATGTGGGAGCATAAGCAGCGATCCATGGCTGCACACAGTAACATGCCATTCCTGCATGAGCTTGACTGCATCCTGGGCCCAACAGACCCTGGCGAGGCCTGCCACAGGTCCTGTAGCACGAGCAGGCTGCCAGAGCCTGCACTAGGGCTTACTGAGCAAGAGGACTCAGCAGGGGAGGGCCCCTTGGGGCACCAGCTCCAAGTCCTGGTGCACTCCCCGCTCTCAGTCACACCCAACAACTTGGGCAGTGCAGTCCACCCCCTGCTCTGGCTACTCTGGCAGCATGCCACTGACATGGAGGACAAGCCAGGGATGGCCCCTGCACTGAGCAGCTGTAGCTCCTTCCCAGAAGGGACCACTGTCTAGGTGGCCAGGCTCCATGGTTTGGTGCCCCAGGACACTGCAGCCAGCTGGACCATGTTTCTGAAACCGGACATGGAGTCCAACCACTGGGAGCACCTGCCATGCCCACCCAGTGAGCTCTGCACAGAGAGGAGGTCTGGGGAGAGTGGGTGCTGCACCCACCTATGCCCACACCAGCTCACTCACCTGCTCCCAGGGTGCATATCTGGAACCAGGGGCTCTGCATGGGTGAGTGGGGAAGCCCTCCCTTCTCCTCCCTACTCTGCCTAGATGAGCTCAACCCCCCTGCCTGCTGGAGTCTTCCCCCACACACACACAAATGCGGGGTGGGGGTGGGGGGGGGGCAGGATGAAGTTCAGGACTTTATTGAGTGCCCCACAGGCCCCGAGATAAGCAGCCAGTGTCCCATCTCATGTGGAGAAACCCATCAATGGCAGTGGTGATCTCCTCCTCAGCTGCAGGGATAAGGCACTCATAGCATAGGCAGAGATACCCCTCCAGGTGGTGGCACATGTTTCAGGGAAGTGCAGGCTTGCCTGGGTCACCACTGAAGCTTAGGACCCCATGCCACATTCTCAGCTGCATCCAGAGAACCATGGTAATCATCATCAGCAGGGCATAGGGGGTCAAGCACCCCTTAGGGCACTGAAACAGCTTATCACAACACTTCTGGGTGACACTAACCGAGGGCATACATGTGGTGCAGGCCATGCACAGCAGGTGTCCTGGCCTGGAGTGCCTCTCCAGAGAGGGCTGCCCGG